>NC_083652.1:15495127-15555127 GCF_963576545.1 Limanda limanda
TGCCATTTATATTAACTGGGGAAAAAATGTATGTATTTTTATTCTGGTTATATCTGCAGAATTAAATGACTGAAATTGTTTTTTGAGTTTTCTAAATTCAAGTATCTATGAAGACACAGTTTTCATCTCCTTGTATGTTAGATTCTAAATATACACCGGGATTAAGGTTTGGATGATATTCGTATCTCTCCACAGTGAAGAATGTTTAAAGTGACACTTCTCTTTCCTCCAAAATCCTCCCTCCTCTCTCTCCCACTCTAAATCCGGTCTTATCTCATCCTGTCCTTCCCTGCAGCTTTTTCTCATCATTCCACTTAAACTCTTTCACTAATGAGGTCCTCTTCCTCCTCCTCGTCTTCCTCTTTCTACATCGCCCTCCCCTTCTTCTCTTCACCTTTTTTTTTTCTGCTGCTTCTTCCTCAGGAAACGACACCTGATCTGCTGTTCTGCATTAGTCTCTGCACTATAGTCTTGAAGTTACGTGGAGCAAGAACAGGCGTTGGGGCTGCAACAGTGAGTCTTGTCCAGCTTTTAAATCTATTTGTGAACATGTATTTCGATGTTCAAAGGGTAATACTGGTTTCCCTTGATGATCAACAGTCAACCGACATGGAATTCAAGGTACGTTACACATGAAGGCATAATTTGCTGCTGAAATCTGAAGATACATTGACATTTTCATCTTTCACAACCTGAACTGATGCTCTGACATGTGGAAATAAAGATGTGTGGAGAGGAAAATGCAGAGAGGGAAATACTGTATCTGTCAACACATACATAGTCTTGAAAAATTTGTCTCCAGATATACATATGGCGACATGGCAGAAGAAGTATAAGAAGGAACTAGATAGGAGGTAAAATCCTCCAGAGGAGAAGAGTTATAAATCCACTTGAATGGAGCAGTGCACTAAGGAGCAGGTTAGTGTTGGAGTCATATTGAATCCAGTGGAGCGCATCACTTCCTCCAATTCCTCTCTGCTCTCTTCTTCTGCATCCTTCTCTCCACCTCTCTTCCCATCACTTGCAGCCGTAAGAAGGTTGATGACCCTGCAGCAATCTGGACGTGTGTGTGTGTGTGTGTGTGTGTGTGAAGGGTAATGGCTACACACCAAACTCCCTTCTCTGACACCCGGGCAACACAGAGCCTGCTCATAGCGCTGCCACGTGAAGTACATGTAGGCTGCAAGAGCTCCAGAGCAGTGACAGAAGACCTGGTACACTGTGTTGCACTTGTTTGCATTGCACTTCACAAGCTTCACTTACTCGCATCACAGTACAGAAAACTAAATTAAATATCAGCCGCTACACAAAACAGAAGATTTGCATGTGAACAACTACTTTGCTGCACTTTCTCTGTCCAGGTGGAACCTAAATATCTTCAGATCGCCTCAACACCCCTCGTGCATTATATATATTTCAGTTATGAGTCATTATTTAATAGTTTTAAAATCAAAACACACCCCTATAATACGGATTGTATTAATACATTGCTGAGTGATAACTTACATTGAACTAAACTTAAATAAAACTTAATTTCTCGCAGATTCTGTGGTGTTTGCATCTTAAGTTTAGTATCCAACATTAGGTTGTCCAAACACTGATAAACTAAATAAATATGAATGTTCAGCTGAGCCTGATGTCTGCAGGTTTGTGTTTATCTCACTTCCTGCTCGTTAAACAGACACGCATTTGTTAGCTGCAACAGGCTAATTGCTGCAAGGGGGGGGGGCTGGAGCCTGGGGCACGGGGAAGGGGAGGGGGAAGGAGGTGAAGAGGGGGCTGTCACTATTCTGTGGACGGAGGAGATAAAGGTTAGTCTTATCAAATCCTGTTGACCCACCCCCCCGCCCTCCTGCTCCCGCTTCATGAAAGAGACAGCGGCGGTGCAGATACGGAAGCCGGGAGAAAAACGACAGAGTGGGAGGAAGAAAACACAGGAAAGAAAAGAGAGAAGCTAAAGAAGAGAAAGGAGATGAAGTCAGACAACATGTGGATGTGCCACGGGGTTAAACGTGTGTGTGTGTCTGTCTCATAACCAAGGTCAGGTTGCCTGCAGGCGGCTCAACCCTGCTGGCCCGACTGGAGTCAGAAGCACAGGAACTCTCTCTCTCCATTTTTCCCATCATACCTCTCCCTTCTCTTTTTCATCACGCTGCGTTTTCTTTCCCTGCTCGACTTGTTTGTTTCCCCTTTCAGATTTAAAGATCATTTTCCACCCCTGTTACGTGCCTGCAAATAAATCAGGAAGTTTACACATTTATTTCAAATGTGGAACTTATATTTGTAACTATTATATTTTATTAAGGTATAAAACCAGACTTAACTTGCCGAATACATCATGCAAATATAGGGCTTGATGAGATTGACAAAAAATATATAAAGATAAAACAGATTCATGTCAGTCGATGGTGAAAATTATTGAAATAAATGTCACATTATTCGTTATTTTTAGTTTAAAGAGTGATTCTTGCTCTTGGGTAAAGTTTGTGGTTTTAAACTTTATGAGCACAGAATGACAGACACACATTTTTACAAATCTCAGGTCAAGCAATTACGTGTTATAGCTCCATAAGCATTATTTCGATTTTTATTAAACCTTTGTTATATTGCTTTTGATAGAAATTATATTCTGATGATATTGATATTGTTTAATTGCCCCTCCCATATGACAGATACAAGAAAACACTCTGCAAAAGTGTGCACACAAACTCACCACAGACACATTTACTGCAGCTGCAAATTATGCGTTTCGTTAGTCCTTTGACATTTGTGTTATTACTAATTGTGTTATGTGGAACCAGTTATTAAAATCTAGTTATGAGGAATAAATAGGATTTACTGGGGACTCACTTTGGTGTCAATATCTCCAGCTGCACATCAGCAGCACAATACTGTCACATTTCTCCCCAAAGGTCCATATTCCTGATGAAGTTAGTGTGTTGTGAAGTGTAAGCCGAGAAGGAAAAAGAGTTTAAAACAACCTACAGCAGCTCATCTCTTCTATGAGAGTAAGTGGCTGTTGTGCAGTAGCAGCAAGTGGTAGAAGAAGAATTTGTAATTTTATTTCTGCAAAAACAGACAAGGGAGAAAACCTCATGGCATCGATCCCACTCCCCAGAAAAATCTATAATTTTCAATAAAGACGCAGGTGTCGCACAAGAGTTACATTATCAAGGCCGTCGTCAGTGAAGCTTGAGTTTCAGTCTCAAAATGGAAAACACTCACAAACAGGCCAAGATTTACACACTCACATACACACTCACACACACACACACACATACACACACACATACACACACTCACACGGATATGTGAGCAACAACTTCTGCTGAGTGAGGAAGACAAAAGGAGACGAGCTTTATTGTCTGAATAATTACTTTTACACGCCACGATGTAAGCGACAGAAGGACACCCAGGAAAACACAACAGGCTCTGGAACCCTCAGAAACCAACACATGCCCATGGAGTGGATTACACAACCCTCCCTGGTCGACACCAAACACCGTCATGGAGCTTTTCTCACCGGGAAACAACACGACAGAGGAGCAAGAATGTGCGTGTGTGTGTTTGTGTAGGACTTCTCCTCTACTGCTTTCAAAATGGGATGTTTTTACATTCACCCCATGTTCAAGCACAGGTTTTACATATGCACAGACAAACACACACACACACACACACGCACACACACACACGCAGGCAGCCGTATCTAACACACTTATCTATGATCCCCAGTAATGCGGCCTCGCGGCGCTCAGGCAACTCTGTCACTATTGGCGGAATGATGCTGCGATGTTGCCTGAAATAAAACACAATTTCCTTTGTTCGTGATAAGCATCTTGTGCACACACACACACACACACACACACACACACACACAAAAACAGTTGGGTCATTTTATCAAGTACTAAAGCGATCGGTCTCCATGTGAGACTAGCGTTTAAAGATATTGATTACTTTCATGAAATTGCATTCAACAAACTTCAGTTATGTTTTCCTTCTGACAAAGTGAGGGACCTCCTGCTCCGTGTGGGAAAAGCTGAGATTGGGATCAGATCCCGCCCCTGGTGTCGGAGTTCAATTGATTTGAAACAACAGACGCCCGGCAGGTGATTCTGAACCACGACAGGGATCACAGGAAACAATTTGTCTGCACCAGATGCATCATGCATGTGACACGGAAGCTAAGGTCTCTTGAATCGGATGAAGAAATGGAAATCTGCTGCTACAGTAGCTTTGCGTACAAGCTCCTCAAAGAACCGGAGCAGCTTTCGACCGAGTCTCATCTCTGTCGAGGCATTAAGGACACATCCATTTGGAGAGCAACCCCGGGGGCAGAGGACACAGCGGTTACATCTCCCATCTGGCCTGAAAATACCTTCAGATCTCTGGGGGGGGGCGCTGGGGGATGAGGCTGGGAATAAGGGTGTCAGGGCCACTTTGCTTCTCTCACTGTCATGTCACCCAAAACCCAGATAAGACAGCTAACAGACGACTGAAGGACAGACACCTCCAACAGGGATCTATTTGCTTTGCCTCATTCAATACATTCCCGGTATCTCTCAGATGAGCCTGTTGCAGAAAATCTGAAAAAAAGCCACTAAGAAAAAAACAAGCCAGGATAGAAGCTCCATACAGATCAAGTGTTCTCATCATTGTGGATCGCGCGTAAGAGGTCGCAATGGTGGATCCAGTTTGGTGGATTCTGTATCGCGCCAACTGATCGTAGTGGTAATGGCGGATCCTTTGTCGCGTTGGCATCGGATGGTGGTGGACCACGACCGAGGCGGTGGCTGATGATGGATCCTAACTGGCGGCAGTGGACAATGACTGTGGACTATAGTGGATCCCATCTTGATGCTGGATCGTGATCTTGCTGGCTGCTGACCAGAGACTATGATTGCAGCAGGACTGCTTGACATATAGTATTGAAGTTATCCTTCAAAAATGTTTACCCTCATCGATGCTGCTAAAAAACTTTAATTCCCCGATGATGTTTTCCTACACTTGACATCTATTGCACTTCTGTCCATCCTGGGAGAGGGATCCCTCACATGTGGCTCTCTCTGAGGTTTCTACGTTTATTTACCTATTAAAAGGGTTTTTAGTAGTTTTTCCTTACTCTTGTTGAGGGTTAAGGACAGAGGATGTCACACAATGTTAAAGCCCTATGAGACGAATTGTTATTTGTGAATGTGGGCTATACAAATAAAATTTGATTGATTGATTGATTGATCATGCAATCCGGTAAATGGAGAGTTGTGAGTCTGATTCCACTGCTGACCTACGGGTTGTATCTCCCAGCTGAAGACACTGACCCCTAACTGCTCCGAGGCCAAACTGCAGCGTCCTCATTAAGAAATGTAAAACGCATCGGAACATGAACGTGTCTCCAGGGGGGAGTTTCATCTTTAATCAAAACTAACCAAAGTAGCTGATTTCACAGATTTGATTGTTAATGGAACTGTTGTCACTTTTCAAATTTTCCATTTGCTGCAGATTTTAATAACAATATTCAGCCGTTTGATTCTGTTGTCTGGGAGAAATATATGAAAGCCTCTTTGAAAGCCTCCCCCCCACCACCCCAGCTCTGATCTCTGGTGAATCCATGTGAAAAAAGTCAACTCTGCTAACCTCGTGTAAAATGCCTGCTAAAGTACAGACCCAGATCTCGGCCTACATGTGTTATACATGGGCTGTGTGTGGGGGGGTAACCGTCTTCTTCATCTCTCGGTTGATCCTCCTCTCTCCTCACCAGCCGGACCCGGTGCTCTCTCTGTGGACATCACACGGAATATCTCCGAGTGGATCAGTGCCTCATTTTGCCATCCGATAAATTAATTATCTCACAGCCGCGGCTCCGGAGGCTCGTTGCCATAACACTTCACCACGAATCACAGCCTTTGCGCGGCAAAAAAAATCTTCATTAGTGTATTACATTGTGTATTTACATTGCGAGATACTGTGGTCGGATTTTGTTATCAGGGATCTGGCAGAGGGACAGATGCTGCCAACACGGAGACAGCTCTGCAGCGCTAGCCTCCGCTCGCTGGCGTGGACATATGTGGGTTGCCGGGGGCTGCGGCTGTCACAGGCTGTAGCTCCTCTCCCAGCGAGCTGATGCGAGCGGATGGGGTCGATGTGATTGGTTGATAGGAACAGAGCTGTTTCGTGAGCTTGGGTTTGTGTGAGTGTGTGTGTGTGTGTGTGTGTGTTTGCAAGGAAGGAAGAGTGGTTGATTCAGGGACAGTGTTTCTGCTCCATCGTCAACATCTGTAAACCAGCAGGGGCACAGGACCTGACCAACGCATACACTCACTGACTCACACACACACACACACACACACACACACACACACACACACACACACACACACACGCACACACACACACACACACACACACACACACACACACACACACACACAAACATGTAATCATACATGCAAACGCTCACATGCACAGAATGAGAGCCGCCATGAAAAAAAAGTGAGGATGAAAGGAGAATTTAAAAGGAGGTGGCGTGAACGCACCGCCGAGGAGAAAGGACGGAAGAAGAAAGAAGAAAGAGCGAGATGAAGGGGGGAGAAGATGTGGGGAAGAGAGGGATGGCGACGGAGGGAGAGAAGGATGTGATGGGGTGACGGGGGGAAGAAAGGGAAAAGAGGGAAGAGAGAGCACGGGGAAGAAACAGGGGAGGGAGGGAAGGAAGAGAGGTTAGCTGGATAAGTGGGGCAGTGCTGCAGCATGACACATCAGCATTCTGAGCACAGCGACACAGAGCAGCCAAACCAACACAGAGGCACCACAATCTCTCTCTCTCAATCTCTCTCTCCCTCCCGCTCTCAATCTCTCTCTCTCTCGCTCACAAACCCGCGCACAAGCTTCAAACATGTACAGCACTGTCAGGAAGATCATGCCTCAACCAGATAATCTCATAAAACACACACAGAAACCAGCTTTAGGTGATGTGATAAAGAGCACACATCGTTAGTTTGCATAATCTACTCTGACACAAACACACACACACACACACTCACATCCGCACTAATACAGCTATAAACATAGGCAATAATACACAGATGACGACTGATACCCATTTGAAAGCGGCTGAGCAGGAGCACTGCAGAGCTGCAGATCCCGGGTGTTCCCCTGGAATCCAGCAGCTTCTCAGGCTCCACCGAGCCGAGGCTGACGTGAGGCCGATTCCACTCATCACAAAATGTCACGTTCAGGAATTATTGTCCGTGTGATCGGAAAAACCCAATGCAGGTTTTTTTTTTAAACTGCCATTTGTCGGTGGGAAGCAAAGCCGTTTTCAGACATGATACACGGAGAATGCCTGGAAAATTGGGTCTGATCTTTGCCTGGTCACAATTTGAAAACGCAGCAGGAGATTCTCCGGTGCACATTAGGAATTTGAAATTGAAAGCTCACTCAGCGCACCAGACTAAACAGCAGCAGTTTTCTCATATCAAGCTCATTCACAACACGTGCTTATACGCATCACCAGCTTCTTACACGGAGCCTTTCACTCCAAAGACAAAGGAAGTGAAGAAGAGCCGAGTCTGACCCAAAAGAAAACGACTAATGGAACAAGTCCACCAGGATTATTGAGATATTAGGTTTACATCAAAATGAAATCACCGCTAAGAAAACTGGAATGAACTCCAGAGATGGAGTATTATAGCAAAAAAAAGCACAGGCGAGTCCATCAAGCTTTAGTTAAAGTTACACCGACTGGAATCGGATTTGTTTTGACTCCCACCTGCTGCCAAAAACTCATGGGGGGGCCCATGAGATGACAGTTTGCAGGAGTGTGCCTAAAAACACGCCACGTAAAATAATGTCCTGATTATTTTTGGGGCATTTTAAGAGCGACAGGAATGGAGTCAGGTTTACTGATCCATTATGTGTGAGATTGAGTTTCTCTGACTTGAGTCGTGTGTGTGTTATGATATCAGAAAGGTGTGGAGCTAAACGCTACAAATATATGACCAGACTCGAAAACAGTGATCCATCACAATCAAATTCCTTCTTTAAGAGGAAATCTTTACAGCCTCCACGGGTGGCCGGAGGTAAAATGGTTCAATGAGCACAAAAATTGAAGCTTGCAATTCAGGTGAGTGGATCCAGGTCGTAACCGTATCCGAGAGCAAGACAGGTGAGGTCAAAGGTCAACACACATTCACTTCAGTTTACATTTACCGACAAAAAACTGGAGCCCTGCAGAGAGAGGGTCAAGTTTCAAAAGACGTGGATTAAGTTAAACCACTGTGGGGAATAAACCTCAAATATTGACAAGCGACGTTTGGCGAGTTTTTTAGCAAATGAGCGTCAGTGTCGGTCGACTTGAATCTGACTGAAACGAAAGTGATTTCTTTCCTTTCCCCTCAGTAGAAAACTCACAATTTAAAAGGTTTAAAAATGTCCAAGTGGAGAAATCCAAGTTAAAAGTCTGTTATCTTTGAAGAAGATACAGATTTGTGAGGCGTGAAAGATTAGATTTGAAAGTGGGAGTTTTAATCTCCCATTTTCTGCTCTGCCGCTCATTAGGACATGACTTCATGCTGCATCTCTTTTCAAGATCAACCTTTTTCTGTGAATCACATCCATCTTTTACTGCGCGTCAGTCAGACACCATAGGGAATGTCACGTTTCATACCATTGCATGTGCACCGTGCATGTGTTTGTAGCTCCCTGTCTTCATGAACTGTTTCTTAACTCTGTGCATCAGCTGCATGTACCTCAGTGTGTGGTATATGTGAGGAATAGACAGCCTCTAGTGGTCAGCAGGGGCGACTACACCACTCTTCATACACTCATACTGTGATTATAAAATACACAGTAAGATAGTTTATTCAATGTGATGGCTGAAAACAATTCAATACTGCTTCACTGCAATTATTTACACATACAAAAATATGAATATAATGCGAGAAATAAATGCAAATTACAAATGAGGGGGAAAAATACATCTGACTGACTAGAATCAAACTCATTTAAACTATTAACATGTTTTTTCTAATCATATAAGAATTGAGAAAGGTGATACTCCTCTCAGAAAACAACAGGGTTCAGTCTGAAGGAGCAGATTCTCACTGTGTGTAAATTGAGCGTTTATGTGCTGACCCATGCAGTAATTGTTCTGTTACGTCACTGCTCAATCCAGTTTCCTGTGGAGAGGATATAAAATGCCACTATGAACCAAATCAAGAGGCAAAAACTATAAAAGCCGAGTGGGAACGGCTCCAGATCGAGTTGTGTTGGAACAGCAGCTTTAGTGAAGTTTGATCTTCCTTCTGGGCACTGAGGAGCCTTCACAACACAACAACAGCTCGAGCATTTATTCACGTTTGTGGCTGGAATCATCCGACTCTTTCAATTTCAGTTTTGCCGATTATGATTGTCTTTTAAAACAAAAGGTCTGCTCCACGTTTATAGTTTCACATCTTCACTCAGTGCAGCTCCCCAACCTCAGCAGACACTCGATAGTCAGTGTGACGGTGACAGAATCTCATGTAAGAGTTAGTTTTTTTAAATAATGATAAGTTGGAGGAGATGAAGAGGCTTCTTTCTAGATTACTTCCATCGACTAGAAAGGGAAGAGGAGCACCAAGAGAGAGCTGTATAAAGGAGAAGGTTGAGAGAATCTAAATCTACTTTATCCTGCAGTATTAAAGGTACACCGCTATTGTGTGTGTGTGTGTGTGTGTGTGTGTGTGTGTGTGTGTGTGTGTGTCTGTGTGTGTGTATGTGTAGAGAAAGAAGATGACCTAGTTAGTTGTGTTCTCAGTTTTCTTTGGAACTGTAACACCCACAGCACTTCTGCATCAGTTTAGACTTTATTAAAAATAACTCACATGCACATACACACCTCTCTCTCTCACATACAGAAAAATAACCCTATGCATACACCTGACAACTAAAAGCAGAATACAGTAGACATGCAGGCAGTATTAGCAGTCTATCCACACTGCTCTGTTGGCCATGCTACAGCACCAGACAAAAATTAAGAAAAGATTTTTATATCAATCGTCGGGATGTGTCCAGAGGAATCGAGAAGCATCTGTGATTGTTCACCTGGTTTGGTGCAAACAGAGGATGCTGCAGAGTGAGTGCACGCTGCGCTCTGAGCCGAGTCGCCGTGACACGTCTCACCGAGCTCCATCACTTGATGACTCGAAGACTCATTGAGCAATATCAGCCCTGATGATAAGTGAGCATGTTCAATGACTGTGAATCAACCCCGAGTGTTTCTGGCAGTCGCAGCCATGTTGATTAGAGGACTTGACGTGTTACTTCTCCGCAAGCTGAGAGATGAAGAAAGAATATTAATGAGTGATGCTGCTTCCTCTGTGAATTAAGGATTAAAGTTCCTTAGTTGTAAAGCATTTTTCATGTTCATTTTTATACTTGAATGAATGCATGATTGATGAGGTTTAGCGTTATTTATAACGCTAAACTCTGTTTTATATTTCAACTCCGGCAACATGAATGGACACCTGGATATCGGCCAACTCAGATAAACCACGTAAAGCCTTGTAAACCTTCCCATCAGCAGAAAACATCCCCTGGCATGTTGTATGACAAGAGCATAATTAATGAAGACATACGCCAAGACCTACATTTTCCTCCTCCTCCTCAGTGAGGCTCGCCCATCCCTCCTGTTCCCTTCCCCATTACCTCTCCTGGCTTCTTTACCAGCCATCATCCCCCAACTCCAGGCCCCAGGAGGGAGAGGCAGATGGCGGGTCAGGTAAGAAGAGGTGAGGACGACGGGAGGAGTGGGGGGGGGACCAGGTGAGGAAATGGGGTCACAAAAATTGGGGTTTGGCGAAAGAAGAGCAGGGAGATGGAGGAGAAAAGGGAAGCGGAGAGGTGGTGGTCGAGGGGAGAGAAGGTGCAATCAGATCCGAGAGGGAGGATGATGGCTGGTGGAGCGGGGGGGGAGGAGCAGCAGGGAAAGGGGGAGGGGATGTGCCAGAGCTGTGATGAAGGAACTGGGGGCCGCTCTTTTTAGAACTGTTGCATTGTGGGAGTCATACGCCGTCGCTCTGTGTGACTGTGAGCCCAAACCAACAGATACGGTAGCGGTTACACACATTAAGGTGAACACACGCCGAGTCCCATTTCTCTATCTAACAATCTCCACACAGACGCACAACCCTGTGAAGACGTGGGCGGGGCCTACTCATGCATGTGCACATGACCGTCAGCCTACTTATGCATTCACTGGCATGTGAGCGTTCTGCCTGCGTGTGCAAACGCCGACAACCTCATGCATGCACACGCTGCCTTAACACTTTGATGAGCGCCAGCGATTCTCGGCCGAGACTGAACATGATCGACTGTGGCGTGAGTGGATCTGCACACGTGGGCCGGAACCACAAATACCTTCCTCGTCTTGCTTTGACTTTCACAATCTCACAATGGAGATCCCAAGTTAAAAAGATTTGTGATTTGGAGAAGCTGCAATAACGTGGGGGAAAAAAAAGTCACAGAGCAATTATGAAGGCATGATGAACTGCCACACACTGCACTGATCCATAATAACACGGCCGTCACTTCTGGATGATTACGCTAATGTTGGGATGAGCTCTTAGCTCAGAAACTCAATAGACTGTCACACGTGAACAATGCAAGAATGAGTTTCTTATCGTCTCGGTTTCTTTGTGTTCGGGATCATTTTTTGAATAAAGCAGCAGCGATGGAGACGAAGAGACAAACAACTTTGTTTCTGATGGCGAATTAAATCCATTTTTTGATACAGATCCAAGATCCAATTCTCCCGTCCGCTGACATAAGTGACACCTCTCCTCCGCGTGAGAACAGCTTGGCTCAGATTGGTTCCCGAGGTCGGCTGGGGACTACCGGGCCCGCTCTGGTTCGTCAATACACCCCCACCTATCGATTCCACTGCATTCGATTTGTACATCATTGGGAATAGGGGCGGCCAGGTTGCTCGGTGATGTGCCTGACGATACAAGAAGACGTGTGCATCTGTCTTCCACTGATCTGTTACACGGCTCGTCCAACTTGACCCGCAGTGATCTCCCCGAGGGCGAAATCAACCCTGATTGCATTAATGCAAATAGACGCAGCCGCACACGCGGACAGATGAAGGTATTAATATAAATGTTCACACGGAAAAAAAGGCCGGCGTGATGTAAGCGCGTCAGAAAAGGGATCAAAACACAGCCGATGTGAACACGACCCAACTCGGCGCTAAACTACTGAATCCTAAAAACCTCCATTCGCCCAAAATGTCAACATTACATCATCTGTAATCCAATCAGCTATCACACAGTCGGTTAAGCTCTGACCCCTAGAGGCAGAAACTGTGTGAGCGTCGAGATGCTGATGCTCCAAACAAGCTGTTATATGATGTGTTGGGAATCGTTTGGGTTTATTGAGACACTGGTGCTGAATCGATACTTGGTTTAATTGTGCCGGTGCTGCAGCTCCTCTCCTCAGCCTCTGTCTGAAACGCTTGCGTCTAGCTCCCCTTTGTCCAGCTGGCTCACTTGGTTGTGATTGGTCAACTGCTTCCGGTGCAAGTGGGAAATGTCGGCCTCTGCACTCACATGGCCTGGATTTATGAGGGGGGGGGGGGTGTACTGGGCAAGGAATCATCGGCCGGAATAACATACAAGGTAATTCAGGAGCTTCGGTGTTTTCTCTTTACTGCTGCAGACCTTTTACATACACAAAAAACCTTTATAACCATTACATTAAATGTTATTTAGCTGACTTACATTTGAAGTACACTCAACATTTATGAGGGGCCATTTAGGGGTTCAGTATCTTACCAAGGATACTTCGGCATGCAGATGGGGAAGAGTGGGGCTTGAACAGGCAACCTTCTTGTTGGAGAACGCCCACTCTACCCCTTAGGCTACACCGCCCCATATAACCCACTGAAGGAGAGAGACGTATGAAACTCAAACTTTAATTCCAAATGTGCAGTACAAATCGCTGCAGTTACACACAAACACACAGTACCTGCAACTTAAAAGAAAGCAAGGCAAGGAAATCTCATTTATTGAGTCACCTGCTGTACTGAGGTAACCTTTACATGCATGCTACCCCCCCCCCCCACCCCGGTCCCGTACAGTACCGCTTCTGTCCGTCTACAGTAATACTTTAAGTAATGCAGTGGCCAGCCAGGAGTTAAAAGCTCATTTGGTGAAAGAGACAAAAAGTCGAGCGAGCCAACGCGGAAATCGATGGAGCTAATGTGATTTAATAAGAAGCTCTCTTTACTCCTGCGATGCTGGTGAGCCCTGATAGATATCTTATGCTGCCGCTTCGGCAATTTCATTTGGAACACATTCAGGGGCCTTGCAGTGAATCTAACAACAGTTACCGAGGGCGGGTGTGAGGGGAGGGGGGGGGGGAGAGGCCGAGAGACGCCAGAGAATGACGGAGAGAGAGAGGGAGGGAGGGAGGGAGGGAGCGAGGGAGGAGAGATGGGCAGTGACTGATAAGTGAAATGAAAGGTGGTCAAATAAAAAGCAGTGGATGTGCTGTTAATAATGTGGATGAATCACAGCAGCTTTGATGCTCGGACCCTTTGAAACCTCTGCTTCACAGTAATCATGTGCCAAACATTTTTTAAAATACCCACATCAATGCAAGTATGATGGTAAAGTCGGCATCGTGAACCTGGACGTGTGGCACGACACACGATCTACACGTTTTTGTTTCACACGAACAACAGCTTGAATGAAAACACACTGACCAAGATAAAAAAAATGAAACCGAGCCCCACACACGGAGATGATCGACTCCATGGGGCAATTAACTCACAATGGAGATAAACGAGGGATGCAGGAGGAGGTCGGGGAGAGAGAGAGAGGAGATGGAAGGATTGATGAACTGAAGGACTGTTAAACTGTCATGCGATTTACAGAGTAATGAAATCCCCCCATTGTCCCATTTTGCAGAGGCAAATGGAAAGTAGTGCAGTTATGTGTGTGTGTTGGTGTCAGACGGAGAGATTGTGTGTGTGGGTGTGTGTAACATGGGGCAATGAATGGAAATGAGCTGTGTGTGTGTGTGTGCGTGTGTGTGTGTGTGTGTGTGTGTGTGTGTGTGTGTGTGTGTGTGTGTGTGAGTGTGTGTTCTGATAGCAAAGCAATGTCTGCAGTGAATTATTCAACAGTAGAGATGTTGCAATAATGGCAGAGTCAGCAGAAAAACCACAGTACCTCTGTCTGCCAAGAGCTGTGTGTGTGTGTGTGTGTGTGTGTGTGTGTGTGTGTGTGTGTGTGTGTGTGTGTGTGTGTGTGTGTGTGTGTGTGTGTGTGTGTGTGTGAGTGATTGTGTGTGTGTGTGCGTGTGTGTGTGTGTGTGTTTGTGTGGTGGGGAGGGAAATAGGCCACAGGTAAGGTACATGGTGCAGCTATATTCCTTAACCGGTCATTATAACAACATTATTTCTGTAACATGAGTATTCATCATATTCACATTTCTTCATTGTCCCCATGTTACTTTAAGCTGCATTGAAATTATATAATAAAATAACGATATGGTAAGATCTGGTGAAATTTGAATTACTGCGTTAAATCTGCAACCACTGTCGTTACAAGTCCAGCACATCTTCAGGAGACAGAACAACAAGCGTTTAAAATATAACAAAACGACGAGTGTGGTAATCGTTCAAAAACAACCAGAGCTCCCGACTTTGCAGTTTTTTGGTGGCTGAAAAAACTAGTGCAGAAACACTGCAGCAGCGGCTCTGCAAGCCAGGTAGGGCAATATGGAAATGTTAGTCTCTGTGTGTGTGTGTGTGTGTGTGTGTGTGTGTGTGTGTGTGTGTGTAAGCACAGAGAGGAAAACTGAAAAATTAGGGCAGAGAGAAGGGAGGTGGTATAAAAAGGGAGGGAGAAAAAATAGAAAGCAAACAGAGACATAAACACAGTGAGGAAGAGGAGGGAATGAGGCTGATAACGCAAGTGGAGGAGAAAATAGAAACAGAGGCAGTGAGAGACGAATGAAGCTGAAAATATGCATCCAGCTGTTCCAGCGTCAGCCAGCAGGGGCTTTAACTAAGACGCATAACAGGTACCATGTAATCTGCTTATCAATTAGTGTAATATTATTGAGAGTTTTGGGGCTAATTGCGTGGCGATGTTTGTTTGCCGTGCGGCGACTCGTACCTCTCGTGTTTCACGCCAATGAAACCGCCCCCGACTTTGCGTCAGAGAGAAGATGGCGAGAGCATCAGACATGCAGAGGTGTGTCTCCAGCTGTGGTTTTAATGGCGTGTGTGAGCCGAGCAGATGGAATCGCTGATGTCCCAGCTCCCTGGGACATCAGCCCAGTCTCGCTCTCCAGCGACCATACATCACCGGCGACGCGCCCCAGCCCACCTCAGAGCTACCTCCGGAATTACCTCGCCTAACGTTCGCTTCACCCAAACGTATAACTCAGCGTTACTTAACCCGATGTCCACGTTATTAACTGCTATGGCGGTCCTGCTCCTTAGTAAAATCACAGAGACTGGATATGAAGCTGGACAAAATGAGGGCTCCCCAAAATTGAAGCGAAAAGTTGTCTGCAATAAAGTTTATAAATCATGCCTCCTCCATGTAAGTGGATGGGACACCGATCACAGTTAGAACTACCTTAAATGACAGAAACCTTGTTCAACGCGCATTTTTCAGTAACTACATTTACTTAGTTACTCGACTTAAGTAGATATTTCATGTATCTCTACTTCAGTGGATGTATTTTCACTTAATCCACATCTATCATCAAATATGTACTCTCTACTCCCCTGTACATGTAAATAATAATGAGGGGGGAATCGGTCCACAATACATATTTAGTGTTTTCAGTTCTTCAGCATAAAGCTATTCTTGTATTTAACAGAATACACAGTGGTCACAATTAATGATGTAGTAGGCTGTTGCATTAGGGAACGGGTTACACTCAGTGAGTACTTTTAATACATGAGTACATACTTACTTTTATTCAAGTAGAAAATTATTGTGGTACTTTTACTTGAGTATGTTTTGAGTACTTCCTCCACCACTGGTTATTTAATGCTATAAAAACAGGTTGAAAGGTCATCGACAGCTGAGACTGACTTGGAAGAGTGGGAGGAAGTGGAGTCCATTTTTATATAGAATCTATGGTGTGACCCCTTATTGGGATATTTAGGGAGCATGACTGTGACCTTATCTATTCGATATGAAGCTTTTTTCTTTCCTCAGGCTGCAGCGTCCTTTTCACTTCTTCCTCAACTACATCTTGACCTCAATGTTTCCTTCCCAGAAATTATGCTGCTGCACCCGTGTGACTCCACCAGGTCAGTGACCCAGAGTATGAAAATCAGATTTTCCTAAACTTCCATTACTCACTAGCATTACCGTACTACTCACTGCATGACCCCCCCTCCGATGACTTACCACAAGTTGCATCATGGCCTGAGTTGCATTCATGACACAGGCCTGCAGCAGTGGCAGTCACCGGACACACCGCGGCATCACGGCAGCGCGGCTTTGTTCCTGGACTAGTTTCATGAATAGATAAATAAAAAGGATAAATCAAATGAGCATATTGGCCGTTCGGAGCGATTGAACGGCTCCAGAGCCACTGACTGAGAACCCATCTTAGAGATAAAGCAAAACAGCCAGGGAGCAGGAGGGGGGAGGGAAAAAAAGGGAGGCAGGGGGGGGGAGAGGGAGCGTAAAAGAATAGAAAATGACAGAAACACAGCCAGAGAAACAAAAAGGGAGGGAGAGAGAGAGAGAGAGAGGAGGGAGTGGAGCAAGTGAGCGAGGGAGAGAGGGAGAGAGGTGAGTAAAGCTCCTTTGTTTCCCTCAGAAAGCCACGAGGGAAGTATTTGAAAAAGAGAGAGGGAGAGAGAGAGAGAGAGAGAGAGAGAGAGAGAGAGAGAGAGAGAGAGAGAGAGAGAGAGAGAGAGAGAGAGAGACGGAGCTTTACACTGCACTGCGCCATGCTCATCTCATATTAGGAGTCTTTCTCCAACCTCTTTCAAGTCGCTTTTTTTTCACATGAGCATACACACCCAGATGCTCTCACACACACACACACACACACACACACACACACACACACACACACACACACACACACACTCACAAACACACACGCGCGCTCGGTAGTGAGTCACAGAGATAGATAGCCCCCCTAACCATCTCTATAGTGGGACTGACAGAATCAATTATGGATAGATTTCAAAGGGAAGAGTGCATATGTCTATGAATTATAGACTCACATCCACACAGTGCACACATCACACCGGTGCAGTGGAGCACAGCGCAGCACATGTTGGAGAAGGCCGAGCATTGCAACGCATGCACAGTTGCTCCTGTGTTTAATCATGAATGTTGGCTGATGAAGTTCCCCTTTGAAAACCCTCTGAATGCACGCCAGTTGTGTTATCGCTATGGAATTAACTCTCCTTACATTAAATGTTTGTCAAACTCGGCTGCGGCTGCAACTGGTACATGCATCTCTCCCTTAGGCGATAGGTTGTACAGGATTCCTTCACGGTTCTCACAGAAGAAAGAACCTGAACATATTTGCCGTCTCTCCTTTCTACACATTTTATGTTCTATTTTTTGATAAATGGTGTAAAATCCCTGTCACTCCTGCTGCAGAGCTTCTCCAGCGTAAACCACATTCTTCCCTCACAGCAAAAGATGGCACATTTCCCCCGATTTGCTGGCAGGGGAAACTCTCTTACGCAGACAAAATGGGGGAAGCCAACATATCCTGCTCAACATTAAAAAGCAGGAATAAATAAAGAGGAGGGCTCATCCCCTCCTCTCCCTGGAAATTGGCTGCAGTTGCAACGCGGCGCTCCGTCTCATCCCGACTCGGCCGCGGCCAAGTAAACCAGACTCTGGCTCAGCTGCACAGAGCAAAATATAAGATAGTAAATTATACAACGCGCAGATTCAGCCGAGCAATCTGATACCCGGGAAATTCCAAGTGTGGCGTGACGACTCCCGTAATACTCGCTGTATTCTACCGGTTGCTATGACAACCCTCCAAGTAAGCGCAGCTTGTTTGTGACCTTTTTTCTTTGTGTTCCCTCGATTGTCATTTTTATGTATGCAAATGATTTTTGAAGCAAACTAAACAACAATTAGCGCACAGGCCTTGTAACGATTGCATAAAGGCCACGGAGGCAGATGTTTCTTTCTTAATGCATTTTACCATCATCGTGGACGTCCTCTTGGGCATTACCACCGTGGCAGGCTGCCTTAATCATCTCGGCACAGCACTGCTCGGCCTGGTTTGGCACTTCTCATCACAGTAACCCTGCATCCTCTATCTCAAACCAGCTCCGCTCAGCGCGTGGCAGCTGTAAATAGCCCGGTCTGGCCCAGTTCGGCTCAGGTTGCTGCAATTATGTGAAACACAATGACAACTAATTATATTTATCTCATCTAGATCGAGGCAGCTGAGAGGTATACAATGTGCTGCGTGTTCAGACAACATAACATGATTGCAAAACACAATGCGGCTTAATGAAACAATAAATTTCAAACGATGGAGAAAAATGCTTTCGATTATCACTGGAGGCGTCGGCTGAGTGATCAAGTTCAACGTCTTTAATTCTGGCCGACGTTTACGGACACGCGGAACCAAATTCAACCGTCTTTAATTGGAACTTAGCCCCTGATCCTCAAACTGCTTTGTTTGGTTGTTCGACAACTGTGGCAAACTTAAATCCCAGGGCCTGCATCGCATTTTGCACATTGAAATAATGAGATATGACCAATTGTATGTTTTTTGTCTCCATCTTTTCCACAAGATGAGCAGTGAAATCTGTATGACGGCACGATACATTCGGGCAAAGTTCAGCAAGTTGATATCCACGTGAAGCCACTCAGCGATTTGCTTCGCCACAGGAAGCAAATGTTTTTTCGCCCCCCCCTCGTGGGCGGAAGGCAAAGGTTCGCCTCTGACATATTCACATGTGTCAGACTAGGCCCAAACACTGAATATTGTATAAATGTAGTTTGCAACCTATTCATTTATTTATATTTTGTAGCGGGTTATACAACTATTTATCCTTTCATTCACTTGACAAAGGTCCATCTCGTTTTATTCTGTGTTTAAAACCACTGTGAATTAAGTGTTAGAATTACAACTACATTATCTGGTGGTTGACAGCTTATTTAATTGAAACCATAGAGGGCGGACATGTCGATGTCGTAAATGTGATGAAAGGAGAACGAGGAGGAAGAGGGGACAAGGTTGGGTTTAGGAAAACTTAATTTCTTCATATTTTAAACCAGTTTCTGATCCAAATCATATCTGGAAGAAGCTCTAACTACAGCCAAGTTTAATTTACCTAACAAGTAAGATAGTTCAGGGAAAGATAAACATGTTTTATTGTGCATTCCATTAAACCTTCTATGATGTATTCTGATGAAAGTGTTCCTCAAGTAAAAGAACAGCAGAACGCCTGTAATGAGGCCGAGCTCTCAGGTGGATCTTTTACTTTTGCCTGCAAGTGCTGGAGAGTCCGCTCCAGCATATGGCACTTGTTAGGGCCGCTCCCTCACATCAGTTTACTGTGCAGCATGTGCACCAGACACCGTAACCCATCATTTTACCCAGCACTCATGTAAATACTTCCATGGGACTCGTCGATGAGGCTGATTACGTCTGTGGGACAGAAGCACCCGGTGCAACAGCAGCCGGTGATTCACGGCTTTCACTACAGCCCCGTCCTCTGCACTCAGTCAGCTCAGCATGACAGCCAAGCGCTCCCATAACCCAATAACCAGAGAAGCCACGTGGATTTCGTAGGAAAATGCAAATCACAAGAACTATTCCTTACTCTACTTTATTCAGTGGCTAAATGCGAGGAAGAGGAGTCAAAGCATCGACTGCGTGAGCTCTTGCTGTGACAACACGGTTCAATAAACCTCCTTCAGTGAATAATGTGGTGCTGTAATACAATATATACATCTAATACACCAGCTGGTCACATATCATGAAGTCAGATGCACTATTTATTTCTCTTCACGATAAAAACAGGGCACAGAACGTCCCAATGATATTATTTATTTGATGAAAAGCACCAATTAAAAATCTTTACACTTTCCAAGAGATGAGTTAATTAGTAGTCAAGCTGCAGAATGTGTCACGAACACACACACATGCAGGAGATCTTGGCGTGTGTGTGTTCCCGACACTGACATGCAACAGTCTTGCATAAACATATCCGGGTGTTTGATACACGACCAAAACCTCCGCTGAGGGTTTTTTCTCAGGCTCACAGCCACAGTGTCTCTCCTCTGGTGCAGTGGTTTTTCCTACTTATTTTTCGTGTTTCTCTCTTCCTGTGACATTTTGTTCTTTTTTCGCCGCACCTTCCTTCCTATGTGCATACGTGTGCTTTCTGAGGGGCTCCCTGAGACGTCTGCATGTAAGACAACCTCAACCAGCAGTATCTGCACAGTTAAAGCATAATGAATAGGCAGTATATTTATTATTTATTGTTCTAGAAGCATTTTTTATTCTGGCTTTAAGCGGCTTTAGGACTGGATTGTGTTGCACCAATCCAGGGAATTAGATATTACATTTTGTTATTACACTAAAAGCCGATATCTGACCTATCGTTCATTATAAATTCATACTGTACAACCTGCCAAGAATTTAATAAGTAATATCTTAAGTGCAGCCGCAATACACTGCTAAATACTTTGAGAGATAAGAACATTGCCAGCTATAGTCTTTAAAGATTATGTTTCCAAAAACGCCTTCTAGATTTTAACTCGTGCAGAAAACTCAGATAACTAACGCCCTGCTCGACGGACATCACATCTCTCCTTCCTCCCAACCTGAGAGAGCCGAGGTTAAGCAAGAGACAATTAGTCCCCTTGAGCATCGTAAGCTCATCATTCTTAACCTTCATTTTATCTCACTCCTCAGTCTCATACTTATAATCACTGTTCTTCTTCACTCCTGCACCCCTGTTGGTTGTTTGGGTGCTTTATTTCCCTTCCAAGTCCTTAAATTGTTCACCTCTTCCTCTTTTCTCATTTCATTCTCACACTTTATTTGCACATTTAATCGCCCTTTCTTTCTGTCTCCATCACTCCGTCAGAGAAGTCAGTTCTCCGGCCCACAATCGGCTTCATTCTCCCATCCTCTCTTTTTTTTCTGCTTCTTTCAATCAATGCAGCCCCCTTCTCTCCTTTTAATCGTTTCTTTTGTCTCTCTCTCTCACCCCTGCTGGTCCAAATTGATGAAAGTGTTCACATACTGTAGGTATTCCCCAAACAACGTTCACACCCTGACACACACACAAACACACACACACACACAAGCACACACACACACGTCCTACCGTTGCCTTCACACCCCTGCTGACATCATGGCCAGCAGTGTTTCTCTCAGTGAATCCATTAGCACCAACGGCAGCATCACTATCACACGCAAACACACACACACACACAAAAACACACACACACACACACACACACTCATAAACAATAAACTCACAGCGCACCACAAGGCATTTTAAACACACCAAACATTTCAGCACTGACAACATCAACAGTTCACAGCTTTAAACACTAGCCGACAGCGAGCGTTGACCTCCTACTCCTGCATGTAAAGGAATAACCTCAAACCGGAGGAGCATAGCACGCAACAGGAACATGAGCCGGCACAGAACTGAGAAGAGCAACTCAGAGAAATGTTTTTTGTGACAGTGGAGCCCCCGGAATCCAGCTTCTCCTTCAAAGAGTCAATAATAAAAACATTTCTGGTTATTGAGAAACTCAGACAAGCACCTGAGACGATAAAATATTTGTTTTTAAGAGACGGCGGTGTACTATTCACTCAGTTAGACCTGTAGGCTCACATTGCACTCTTGGTTGTTTGGTCGATTTGCTCTTTCCCATTGGTCGGACAATTGCTGGTGTTACATTCGTTAGGAGGAAAAGGGCTAAACTACTGTCTTCCAGGATTAATCCATTTATTTCAAGGGAGTTAGGAAGAGAGACTACGTATGACAACTGCCCAACTTTGGACTTGTGAATCCAATGAAAACTTCTAGGCCTAACTTTTTTAATTTTATTGAAGGGGAGGCTGGTTCGAATTCCAGTTTGCATGATCTGTGTGTGTTTACGTGTGTTTTCTCTGGGTACCTACAGTCCAAAGACATGCAGGTTGGAGTTATGTACATTAGAAGCTCCAGAGATGATATAGATGATCGATGAATGAACCTGAGTCTGTCATGGCTGTGGATGCAATCTATTAAAACAGATTTCCAATAGTGTAAACCTTGTAGATTTTGAAAATCAAACACAAGGTTTCGGTTGGTACGACCGAGATTTGCTGCAGTCGCCTACAGCTTCTCGCTCAGGTTCATGTGACGGTTTCCTGCATCTGAATTTGTGTAGTTTAGTCCTCGAGCAAGTTTAAAGATTCTTCAGATTTGATAGCGTACCAAATGTTCTGCAAATGTTCACAACGTTCTTACTTTACTGATGGAAATATGATGGAACCCACCTGCCAGTCTTCAACGACTTACTGCTTCCTCCACTGTGTCACAGTTAGTGTAGAATATCAGTGTTTATCAGAGTTTGTGTATTTGTTACACTAATGAGCTCAGTTTGTGCCCTAATGGGAATTTGTGTGGCTGTGAGTTATCACCATATAATCACGAGTTCAGAGTGTTTCCGCCTCAAAACCCACGAGATCAAATCACACAAGCGCTGAATGTCTGGAAACATTATCATCAAAAAACACACAAATGTGGCTTCATGTTAACAGAAGAAAAGTAGATTATAGGATATGATTATAGATTATAGATATCGCACATTTGTTCAGGCTGGTTTACAAAAGATAAAAAAGTAATTAAATTGGGGGCCGGATCTGCAGCGTAGCCCAAATAATGAAAACTGATTTCCTCCTCCATCTTTCTTCAGAGCTGCCCGTCCCTATTGACAGAGATTCTAATGACTCTGTGGCCTCAGGAGCCCAAAGCTGAGTCGGACCCAGGACAGTCTTTGGCCATCATTGTTCCAGCCTGTGATGATTAGCCAATCGGCTCCTGCGCTGTGACACGCCATTTAAGGGCCTCACTTTGCCTGCTCTAATTTTAACAAGGGATGAAAAAGAAGAGAAGAAGAAGAGATAGAAAGAGAAAATGACAGCTTAGCGGGGAGAAGAAGCACCCCCCCACACACACACACACAAACACACACTAACACATCTTCTCTCTCTCTCTCAGGTTTCCAACTTACACTTGTCCAAACACAAAGCGTTTTATCCTCCGCTGTGCCCTTCTCTGATATCTCACACTTCAAAATGTTCAAGTCCTCCTAGTGGATGTGTGTGTGTGTGTGTGTGTGTGTGTGTGTGTGTGTGTGTGTGTGTGTGTGTGTGTGTGTGTGTGTGTGTGTGTGTGTGTGTGTGTGTGTGCGTGCGTGCGTGCGTCTGTGTGTGTGTGTGTGTGTGTGTGTGTGTGTGTGTGTGTTTGAACGTGCACATACCCCTACTCCAGTTTCTCTTTTCTCTCCTCCTCTCTCTCCCTCTGTCTCCGTGGGGTTAGAGGACTTAGCGGTTCTCACAGAGCTGTTGATTTAGCATTATGTGTGTTAATGCAGGGGGGGGGGGGGGCAGGACGAGAGGAGTGCTGACTCCAATACACTTTAAATCCACCACATGCCAATAGATGGGATGACACCTAGACCTCTAGCTGGGACGCTCTGAGGAATAAATTAAGTAGCCCTCATCTCTACACGGATATAAATGAACCTGTAGTGAACCCCCCCGTGTGTGTGCACTTGTGTGTGTGTGTGTGTGTGTCCCAGGTATTACTCATGCTGTAGGGACCTAAATCTCTTCACACAGTCACATTAAAGGAACTTGTCTTCTTTATGGAGACAAAAAAAACAAATAATGTAAATGATTAACGATGAAGACATGTTTTAAGGTTAAGTTTAGGTTAAGTCAGGGATACACAACTGTGTGTGTGTGTGTGTGTGTCTTTTTTACATACATTGATTGTCAGATTGAGGCTCGCTAAAGGCGCGGCAGCTGTGATAGCATCTTTAAGCCAATTAACCTTGCACAAGCACAAGGGATCATACACACATGCACAAACAAAACACACAAACATGCAATGCTTCCCTTTAAATTTGCCACATTCAAACAGCTCTGGCTTGTGGAGACATGATGTTGTCACTCAAGTTGCTCTGAAGTGACCTCCTGACAACACAGGCTGAATTTGAAAAGGTTTGTCTTTGGAACTGGGAGCAATGTGAACAGAACCAGTACCATGGACAGCTCCCCTGTTTTGGACTGAGGATCAGGACCATGGAGAGCTCTGCAGGGTCTGAATGAATGGTGTGTGGCTCCTGCCTTAATATCCATGGCCCGCAAGCAAGGCACCTCAACCCTAAAGCCTTTCCAGGTGCTACAGAGGCCTCCTTCTCTGCAAGTGTGTGCTCAATGCTCTTAATCTGTGTGACTGCTTTCGGATGAGGTAAATTTCCCCCGTTGCCTCATGTTTGATGTCACAAATGCACAACCAACAAAAGGTGCTCTCTCTCTCTCTCTCTCTCTCTCTCTCTCTCTCTCTCTCTCTCTCTCTCTCTCTCTCTCTCTCTCTCTCTCTCTCTCTCTCTCTCTCTAACCTCGCTGTCGGCCAAATGAGAGCATTCACCTGGGCGTCACGTTTCTATCAAGGCAGATCAGTGCCGGTCTGAAACCCGGAGTCATTTGACCGAGCAGTGAAAGCTGATTGAATCCGTTCCCATTGCAGTCAAAAGCCAGATGTGACGGGAAAATGTTTTCTTTCAAAATTGATCTTCTTCTTTGACCCACAAAGAACTGTTTAGTTTTAATAAAACAATTAACTCACACACTGATATGAGTTAAAACAGAGGGAAGGTGAATCCTGTACTTTAATACACAGTCGGTGAACTCCCCTCAGCAGCACTTGATAACACTGGTGAGCTCCTGCAGAACCATCAGGCAGCTGTTGAAGCTGCGACCTCTGAACTGAATGTGAAGGAGACCTTTGGACGATAACGGGTTTGAAAATGTCATCTGTCACCTCTGCTCCCCCGGGGTTTTTTCTCACAGAGCAGTAGTTTCGCAAACGCAGTCATCCCGACACCTGTGGGCGAGTGGGAGGTTTGACCCGCTCCGGTAATTGCAAGTTTTTAGGGCTTTTTTTTTACACAACAGAAAATGGAGTTGTTAGGATAATCACATTCAGTGAATTAAACTCAGTTTTCATTTCAGCATAATGAGCCTAAACACAGCCATAAAAATAGACACCAAATTATTCTGACTTTCAAAACCTGGATTCAGAAGAACATGAAGAAAAGGAAAAACTAAAACTTATATTTCTAGCAAGTAAGTACTAAACCTCTCCATCTCTGTCTCTGTTTCTCCCGAACCTTCGCTCATCTTTCCTCTCTTTACTTTGTCATTCAGAGACACTGCGAGCTGCTGTTGTGATTTCACGCTGTGCTGTTTGCATGAATAACTGCGAATGTGTACATACACAAACACACGCTGTGTGCGTGCAAGTGTATGTGTCGTGGCGGAAAACTATTTGATTTGCTGCTGGGACGGTGATAAACAACATAATAATCACGCAGTCATTGTTAATGCCTGTGTTTGTGTTTATGATGTCAATAAAAAGAGTGAGCTGGAGATGCTGTGTGCATATGTTTATGTTTCAGCCTCTTATGATGCAGCGCTCCGTGTGTGTCTGTGTGTGCGTTTGTTTGTGCGATGACATATGACAAACTATATTTGCTTCCTTCCTACAGGATGTGCGTCTATGTTTGTATGTATTTTACAGCCAGAAATACTATTCAATGTGTCATCACAGTGACTCAAGCCTCTGTACTGTACTCATCAGTGTGTGTGTGTGTGTGTGTGTGTCTCTGTGGGTAAATTCTTTATTTGTTAACCATCATTCATGAGTATAGTTTGGCCATTTCACAAATTCTAAGAGCTGTTCAGGGTTACATGTTTATGATTAAGTTAGGATTAGGTCCGGGTTAGTCATTTAGTTGCGGTGGTTGAGAGGTTAGGGGAAGAATTATCTCAGTATCTGTTTTCTTTGAATGAGAGATGGCAAAAAAAGACACTATGATGCTCTGATGCAGTCAGTCATGTTGCTGAGTGACAGTGTGTGTGTGTGTGTGTGTGTGTGTGTGTGTGTGTGTGTGTGTGTGTCTCCAGAGGTGAGGCCACGGGCAGGCATTGACCCGCTGTGCCAGCTGACTAAATAACCACATGTTTCACGACTCATGTTCTGCACGATGAACTGGAGTCTACTGACATTCTACTGTTTCTCTCTCTCTGTCACGACGCCTTCATTTTCCCCTATTTGACTTTCAGTTCATTATTTGGATTTGCTGTTTTCATTCACTTCCTCCATCAAAGAATCCATGAATCAAGATGATCATACATGGAAAGGGTTTGGTGCAACAACAGGAATTCGACTGGAATGGTCACGTCTTACTGGCCGGTAATTACTTCTGTTGTAATAAGCCAAATATCTACAATTAATTGGTAATCACACACTCCAGTGACGATGCAGAATCCAGTATTTTCTCTGCCTCCATAGATTTTGCACAGGGGCCCCGTACCTTGATTAACAGAGAGGAGAAGATATTGATATGATAACGAGAGAGCGGAACATAATTAAAAGCAGTGGCTGTTGCATAACGCGGTTAACTGTAAATATGTAAATTGAATAAATATGTTTGTGAAAGCTTTTCCTCATCGCACATCGTTGTGTAATTAATAAGATTTATACTGATTCAGACAATAAATCACAGTTTAATTTGCTTGTTTTACTTTCTGCTGCTTTATGCTTGGGAGGAGAAGACTGCAGAATAATATTTCCCTAATGCACATCGAGTTTCCCGGAGCACCGCGGAGGGTTAAAGTGTAAGAAAAGAAACGCAAGTTACATTTTAAATCTCCAGGGAAGGTTATGTTTTCTTTGTTAGCAGGATAACACAAAAGCTACTGGACTGATTACAGGGAAACTTGGTGGAAGGATGCAGTGCGGATCAGAGAGGACCTCATTACAACTGGATCTGGATTAAGGTGCAGAAATATTGAGAGAGGGGGGGAGTTTTTCAACATTTTCTTTGATTTCTAAGAGAATAATTCATGGATCTGATGAAATCCAGATCCAAAATTCCGTATCCATTGTGAATTAAAAGGTAGTTTCATGAAGGGACTTTTGGGCATCTGAGTACATATACTCTGAATGGCATCTTATTTTATTTTAAACCGTCTTTTTCTCTCTGTGACTTTAAAAAAATAGCCTGAATCTCAGTAACATCCTGAAAATATCATTCTGTGAGGATTTGATGCTGGTTTTCTGCTGCAGTAAGAAATCTCTTACTCAGGCTGCAGCACAATTTTCTTTTATCTCAACAGAACAGAAAATAATTCTGTCCAAACGCTGTATTGGAAATACAGACAGAGGAGTAAAGAATAATTTGCACTTACTTCGCCTCCTATTTTGAGGACCACTGCCAAACTCAGAAACCAAATAGAGGAGGTGACTGTTATCACCCTTAAACAAAAGAGAAAGCATCATTACGTCCTCTACGTTCTGTTCTTTGCTTTCATGTTTGTTGCCGCCTGTGTGGAGCCAGCTCTTCTTTTCAAATTCTCCGAACACATTCATCTCTCTCTTACGCCCTGAGTGACAAAGCGGGCCGCCCAGTAACCAGGGGAAACGCTGCGTGACGTTACACACACCCTCACACAGGCTTAGTCAGAGAATGCAGCAGCAACATAAACCCTCATACACACACACACACACACACACACATACACACACACACACACATATATGCACAGTCACATATACACAAGAGAAAAAGAGCAAGAGATTAACCCCAAGTATTCATAGGAAGTTGTTTTTTCCCCCCCTTCATTCACCGAAATAGTGACGCACACGCTCACAGACATTTTGCAATCCTTCAGGCAATTGTATCCAGAATGACGAGTCAGCAGAACGTGCTGGGTTACGTGGACGCTGACGCACGCAGCCAGGCCACAGCGCCGTGGTTTTTCCTGCCATCTTACTCACTTTCTCTCACCTACTCAGAGATGTGTGGTCATCCCTTCATCCTCTGAGGGACTGAACCTAGAGCTGCGGCACAAGGAGCCACAGACAGCCAAGGTGCAAAGGTGGCAAAAAGATGTGAGAAAAGCTAATATTTCCGCAAATGTTGAACGACATGTGGGAGAGACGCCTCTGATTCAACAAGAGACTGTTAGTATTGATTCCTGTTGGGAGATGAAGACGCAGCAGAAAATGAGCTTAATCAGCCAATCAGTGCTGACCGTGCTAATTGGGACTGCAGCCTTCTCTGTATCTGTTTATGTCAACGCACAAACACACTCATATTCTATGGCCATTCTATTCTGTTGCCACTTGTGTGCGTTTTTGTGTGAGTGTTGTGTAAGTTCACCTGTTAGTTGATAGACAGGTAGACAAAAATATACCTTCAGTGGGGTTGTACAGTCTGGAAAGGTTAAACACCAACTTGCAGATTTGTCTATTTGAAGCAGCAGAACAGATTTGATCAACCAATCAGAATCCACTATTCTGATGCACTGCTTGTGTTTGAGGCCAGTTATTAAGAAAATATCTGAAAGAGCAGTTTTATCTTGAGCCACAAGCGTAATAGAAAACATGAACTCAAAGTCCAATTACGGCCAAAGGAGGCAAACACTTTTTCCTGTTTATTTTAATTATCCCATCACCACACTGCGGGTCCCGACCCGACTCTTGAACTACCTGGTGCAAGGAGATAAGACCGGTTAAAGGCCTGCGCTAATCACCAATTGATGTGGGTTCAAATCCCAAACCAATCTCTCTAAAATGAAGACAGAACTTTGATTTATTAAGATGAACGACACACAAGGAGTCAGAAGAGATGAGGGGTGGGAGGAATAACAAGAAGGGTAAGAGGGTTAATGACGGTCTCCAACACAAGATTGCTCTTGTTTGTGCAAAACACACACACACACACACACACACACACACACACACACACACACACACACACACACACACACACACAGGTCAGCTTGATGAGATTGCACATGATAAATTGATGAGCTGACTAAAGCTACACCTCTGGTCTCTTTATGTCGTCCACTCCTGCCTGTCAGAGAGAGAGAGAGAGATAAGAGAAAGACAAAAGAAAAAGAAGTGGGCGACTGAGGTGTGAAGAAAACTAAAAGACAGAGGAGAGAGAGAGAAATAAAGAGAGTTATGGTGATGGAGCCAAGGGGTCAACTCTTCATCTTCCTAATGAAGCCATTGCCTAAGGGTGTGTGACCCCTGAGGGTCAATCTTAAAAAACAAAGGTCCACACACACACACACACACACACACTAGCACAGGACAATATGGATTATGGTATAACTAGCAGTGCCAAAAGCTGAAGGACAGGCTGCGACACTGTGTAATCTGTATTTTATTAGCATAGATTTTACTCGCTGGTGTTTCCTGCCATCCTTCCTCCCTCCTGCTCTTTTCTCCGTCTCCTCAGCATTTCTCACTCATTCTCGTGTCTCTCAAACTGAGAGCCAGGTTTAACTAATTAAAGAAAAAAAAGAAATGTGATTGCATTCCTGCAATAAGGAAACGACTGTATGGTACGGTCAGTATTATTGGTATTACATGACAATTAAAATGTACTTATTGCAGTAGCGTCTCTACTTGTTTCCTTTTCTCACATCCTGCTCAATTATTTTCTTCTCATTTCATCCATTTACCGTGAATCTTGTCACTCCCTGTAAATCACTGCTCCTGTCCCCCTCTGCACCAACACGTCTTAATTCTCTTTCTCTTCGTCGCCAACCATCTTCGTCACCGTCTCATCCTCACATTAGCGCTTCCTAATTTAAAGTGCCAGTGACCTTTTGTGCAAAGACGTGTTCACGTATGTGTACACACAAACGCTAATAACCACATGAAAAGATGTCCGGGAGATAGTGTGTGATCTTAAACAAGTACATTCTCATTATCATGCCTTTGTGTGTGTGTGTGTGTGTGTGTGAGTGTGTGTGTGTGTGTAATGTATTTCCATATGTCCTTGAGAATGTTCCAGGCAAATTACCTATTCAGCAATATCACACATTAACTATGAAAGGTGTGTGAGTGTATGCGTCTGGTACAATAACAATTAAATCTGAATATTGTAATGTACAAACTGTCCAGAAGGACATAAAGTTCATTGATGTGGACAGCTTCAACACACACACACACACACACACACACACACACACACACACACACACACATACACACACACAAATGTGACTGCAGGATGTTAACTTGAAAGAATAATTTAAAAAGAGAAACAGTCACAACCAAAAAAAACACATGTGCAAAAAACATATTATCGCAGCTTGCAATGCCTTAGATGTAAAATAAGAACACACACACACACACACACACAGACCCACACAGACCCACATAGACAGCAAAAGGACAGAAAACAGCCTGCCAGTCTGCGCGTCTCTCTTAGTGTCACATCTTTGAGAGGTCGTTTAAGAAAATGAAAAACCCCAGAGGAGAGGATCAATTACTTGCTGTAAAAGACCAGAGAGAGGTTCTCATTTTAGAAAGATAAAGTGTTGCTCGGAGTTCTGCGATAAAGGCAGAGAGAGGAGAGAGAGGGAACAAAACAAAGAGAGAGAGAGAGAGAGAGAGAAAGAGAGAGAGATGGATGCAGAGAGAGGGAGAAAAACAGGGAGAACAATGCGAGACTTAAGAGATGGATGACGTTTGAGGGTCGTTTACCAATTTGCCTCAGTGGTTGCGAGGAGATGTGTTTCAGAGATGTGTGTGTGTGTGTGTGTGTGTGTGTGTGTGTGTGTGTGTGTGTGTGTGTGTGTGTGTGTGTGTGTGTGTCATTTCTAGTGTCTGAGAGAGCAAACTGAGCTGAAATAAGTTGTAAATTGGACGGGTGTGATTGCACCCGGCGCACTGCGACTCGCTTATCATTCAGCTGCATCGGCTCCAGCAGCCTCGGCCAGAGATACCGAGAGGAACAATGATGAGACTAATTCTATTGAGTATATACACCGTCGTCACGAGAGGCCGAGCACGGGGGGGGAGAGGAGGAGCAGGGAGAAGTGGCTGAGGGAGCCAGGGAGCCAGGGAGCCAGGGAGCAGGGGAGACGTGGGGAGAAAGAATGAGAGAATGGAGGAGTGCAAGGGGGAGCCTGAGTGACTTCAACAGCCTCTCCTCCCTCCTCTTGGCCCATCGCTGCCTCTCAATTAAATTCTAATCAATGGAAAAGCCTCATTATCCCCAAAGCCAGCAATGCTGTGGAATTGATCTCTATCCCCGTGGTGCAGCCGCACAATGCAAGACTATAAAGCTTCGGTCAGGAGAGTCACGAGTGTGAGCCGGCTCCCGATATCGCACATGGAGCCTTGAGACGCCACGTGAAGAACAAACCAGTGGAGAATTACATTCGATCGGAATTTAAAAGGCAGTGCACATAGGCATCTGTGTTCCGGGTCGACAGGTGAGATTTAAAGTCACTGAAGGGAAAACATATCGCATCTGACCTGGGAACACAGAGGAGCTGCATGGGAGAGTGGGACATATGTGACCTGATCTCAGATAAGCAGATGCGCAGCCTGGTCGTCATTAGATCCAATGCATTTGCAGTCGGGTGGAAACTAAAGGGGTAAATGTGTTGTCATAGTGATTCACATTGTGCCCTATTAAATCTTATTAGATATTATTTGTCCTTGATTTATGCAGTTTGAAGGTCCAAAGACCTGACAGCATCCTTTCGTCCTTTGAATATATTTTCCATTTTTTGGCCATGAGAGCATGTTGTACCTTTTCAGTTTGTTCCAAAATAAATATATATCATATTTATTGTCTTTCTAGAGGTTGAAGAGAACAGAAAAACTAGAATATCTATTCAAAGGTTGTCAGTCGAGACAATAATAAAACTGAAGAGGTTAATAGACTCGAAACTAAAGAAGAAAGTATGTAACCTTTTCAGCCTGCTTATTTTACACACAATTTTTAATTGATTATTTAACTGTAACAGGGTGAGGGGCTACTGCTGTCATATCAAATTAATTCAAAGTAACCATATGCTTAAAATAGTGCAATCAAAAATATCCAAAAATAGTACAGGATGCAAATACTACAAGATACTTTGGAATAATAATTTAATTGACTGCTCAGGTGTCAATAGGTTGTTGTTGCATGCATCATATGCTGGCTGTCAGAGGCAGCCTGGCTCTTCTATTGAGCAGCTCAACCCCCCTCAGGTTTGCACACACACACACATCTGTGCATTCACACCCACACACGATGCACAATAGATGTGAGGTGTGGGGGTTAAAGAAGAAATGTGTCTTTTCAGACAGATGAGGACAGAGGTGTCCCCGGGTGGAGGCCTGTTTAGAATGCACCTGCTGACGACCCCAGAGGAGCAGATAGATGATTTCGCCACAGGGACACTAACGCCTGACAGCACACACACACGCACACACATGCACACAACACACACACACACACACACACAGTGCAGGGTTACTCTGCCATTTTTATGATGGCTGAATGTCTGCAGGGGGTCTGGTGATAAACTGTCCTGATGGCTTCACAGTGTCCTCTCCACCTTCCCTCTGTCTTTTCTCCTCCACATCCCCACGGTGTCTGCACAGATGAATCTATTCAGAGACACAGGTCCCATGCAGGATATTTATGAAGGGACGACATCTTTCTCCTCATCATCAACCCCTGCGTCGTGCTCTCACTCCCCGGTTTCTACCTGCTGCAGCATTTACACTCACTCTCTCTCTCTCTCTCCGGATCTGTGAGCCTTTCAAAGACTGAGAAAAGTTTGTGTGTGGGTGAGGCTGTTGAAGGTTGTGTTGTTTTCAAGGTTTCCTGCTCTGCTTGCAGTCACATACTCTTTCAGATGCAGCGTGTGTGTTTGTGTGTGAGAGTGTGTGTGTGTGTGTGTGTGTGTTGTGGGTGGGAATAGACACTTAGCTGTGAGGACTCACTGCAAGGACAAAAATGTATGTCCCCACGGGAGTGGGTTGCTTTCTGAGGGTTTTGGTTTTAATTAGGTGGATTCACTCTGGACCTCAGCAACATGCACCGTAAAGATCAGAATAGAGGTGCACTCCAAATGTAGGGGCAACTGGTTGAAATGATGGCTCATTCGACTGAGTTAACCTTCCCCCCCCTCCAATCTCCTACACCTGACAAACTAGAACTAGGACACCAACAAGTTTAATTGACCCAGACAGAGACATTGGAACATTAATAAAAGAGAATAATAGAAAGCCGGTGCTCCATATCCATATCTAAATCTTTCATTGAGGTGTGTGGGTGTGTGTGTGTGTGTGTGTGTGTCTCTGTGTGTGTCTCTGTGTGTGATTTTACAATTACATACACGTTTGAATTGTAAAGTACAAGTAACAAAACATGTCAATAGAATACATCTTCTGAATTCCCTGTTTTCTCCTTTATTACGTTTGTTATGGGCTGCAAATATGTTGATGCTTATAAATCACGTGTTCATAAGCTACATTTGCACATATTTTAGCTGATGTATTGGCAAACAATTGCAATATTAGTTTTAAAATCGTCAATCTCAGCCTTTTGATGCCAACTTGCAACATTCGCTAGTGACTGGTGCTGGAGTAAAGTTTGGTGTGGGTGCAGCATCTCCTTTAAATGCTTTGCAGACCATTATCATTCGAGGAGAACTATTACAACGGGTTTTACAGTAAATCATTAAATTCTCATTTGCAAAGTTGACTTGTTTATGCGATAAAGAGGTAACAGGGAAAACAATTTCAGTTGCGATCGTGCCGCAGATGAGCCGACTGCGACGATTCCTCAGACGGTGACAGGTACAAAGTTGCTAATTAAGTGGCGAGAAAGTCTCCGGCTCGAATGGGTTTTCTGGAACCTGGGTTTGTGTTCCGCAGAGTCGTGACATCAGCCTGTGAATAAATGACCAAGTTTCTCATTGAGACGAGTGAGCTGTCGAAACCCAGAGCTCTCTTCTCCTTTGTCTCTGTGTTTCCTGCATGAAACAGAGAGTTACAAAGAGCTGCAGCAAACCGACGTGACAGACAACAGTGGAAACAAGGCTCCACTGAGAGGAGAAGGAAATATAATACAGTATATAAACAGAGATATGTGCAAATGCTAATTCACACATGAACACAGGCACAATTGTGTGTCTGTGTTCATTGAGGGACACTTAAAGGAGAGAAAATAATGAGATTTCCAGGATAAATTGTAGGATTATAAAAATAAAGCCATAATATTACCAGGATACAGTCATAATGTTAGGCTGTGTGGCATTTAGAGGGGGAATATCAGAAGATCAGCATGTCCCCTGCATTAAAATGAGACATTTAGAGCTTGTTAAATTATCCTTTAGTATAAGTTGCTCATCAGCAGCACATCATCATAGTATCACAAAGTGGGTTAGGGTTGTTGCTTACATGTGCATGCTATTTAATAGGGGTTTGTATTTTCTGAAGAAACAACAGGTTTGTTTTAAATCTTTGGAGCCAGAAGAAGTGGGATTCTGTGACGCACACGTTCCCCTGCTGGTTCATTTCCTAATTATGTATTCTTATTCTCTTAATATCATGATGTAAAATCCTTGTGATATAAGGACTTTATTCTGCAGTGAACAATTACAAATGGTGATGTTAAAAGTTTGGTGTTTTCTCTCGGCTACATCAGTTACCTTCCCTTTCAACACACACACACACGGTTTGAATGCTAAATGAATTTCTTCAGCTGGCCTTGCTCTGCAGTGACAGCACTGCAACGCCATCTTTTGTGTGTGTGTGTGTGTGTGTGTGTGTGTGTGTGTGTGAGTTTCTGCGGACTGCAATAAATTACAGCTAGTGTACTGCGGGGGGGAGACCATAGTTCAATGAGGGAGCTTTTATTCTTCATCAATCGCTAACTGTGCTTAACATCGTTTGTGTGTGTGTGTGTGTGTGTGCGCATGTGTGTGTGTGTGTCATGGAGGATATTCACACATCCAACACATTGACACAGGGTAACATTATGTGTTCAATCAAATCCTTTATAAAGTTTGAGTTCTTTGTGTGTGTGTGTGTCCATCAAGACACTAACAATGCCCCATCCTTCTTGCCAAGGCTGGACTGAACCAACATCTCAAACACACACACACACACACACACAAACACACACACACACACACACACATTCACACGATCAGACACACAAATGGAAGAGTCGTCACGTTGTAGACACACGCTCAGGCCAACACACAAATACACGAAAAAGCCACCTCACGGTGAGTCTTCATCCAAACGTCTAAATGAAGTATTCAAAAGTCAGAGAAGTTGATTAATTCAAATCTCTTAATAACAAACCCCGGTCTCTATTCATTCAGGAGAATCAAGCACAGAAAGCCAGGGTCGGCCCTGCAGGCAGAGCGTGGGCTTTACTGCAGAGAGGAGAAGAAAGGATCACTCCTCTCAAGGACGGCTTACCTAAGAGATCACAAAATGATGGTTTACCTGGAGATGATGCTGAGAGGAAGTTCATTGTGAGGACGAAGAGTTGGTTTGTTGAGAAGTTGTGTTAAAAGTGCCCTTTGGGGCCGTGTGTGCAGCGACGTGTGGTACTGATACACTTATTGCTCAAGTATGACCCTCAAATTGTTAAATGAGATATTTGCATTTAATTCAATGGGCTCCAGCTCCCGTGCAACCTTCAAAGGATAAGTGTTATGAAAGGATGGATGTATGAAAAGATAGAAAACTCTACTTTAATGTGAACAGGTGCCAAGCACTCTATACATAACTAATATTCATAAAACCTGCATTTATCCAACCATAGTTAGGTATGAAACATTTATTTAAAATAGTTCACAGAATATAAAAGTCATAGAAGTTTAAATGGAAGAAAAGGGTATAAAATAAAATAATGTCTAGGATTTCAGCAGAAATGAAGTCAAGCCTAAATAGTTAAATAATCGTGTCAATTAAATCGGAATGCTGTTTTTAAGCCTTCTCCACCCTTTCATCGATACACTTCTCAATGTTGAATTATTCATAGTCATGTACATAAACATGCAAATAGGTTTTAAGGCATTTTTACAGGAAGCAACTGAGACACTTTAAGGTTGAAGACACAACAACAAACTCTTCATCATGACACTTCTTCCTTCATTGGCCGCGAGCAACAATATTTTGCTACTCAAATTTAAAACATAGTGTTAAAGAAAGATCCCTCAATAATAGTTGTGTATGTGGAATTTCGAAATGTTTCCATCTCCCATATTTTTTTATATTGTAGCCTAAATGTTTGTATCTCCCTAGATTTGTATTGCATGTTTACCTCTTACTTCTCTTACTGATGCTTCTTATTTTTCATTTCCCCTTTGCTGTGTTTATATGGCTGATTTCCTCGCTGTGGGACTAATAACGGACGATCTTATCATGTAGTAGAGGAAGCCCAGGCAGCTCCATGTAAAGGTTACTATGCTGCGAGCTGCTCTGCGCAAAATGTACAATTTCAATAACAGACCGAAACACCTCATCCTCTCCACAAACTCTTTCTCTATCTCTCTACCTCTGCCTCCCTTCCTTGGATTCTCTCCCTCTCCTCCTCCTCTCTCAGGTGTTCAGCAGGTAAAAACCCCATTTCCCAGTTCCCCTCGGGGAGCGCTGACCTAACTGCCGGTGCTCCCCGGAGCCCCGGCTAACTCCGCAGACCCATTTGTCAACGTTGACCCTGAAACACTCCCTCTTTTCCGCCCGCCTCCATCCGTCTTCCCTCCGTTCCCGTCTGTCTCTCCTCCTCTGGTGCTCCTGCTATTTTTAAATCCTCCCCACATGTCCTGCTGAACGCCCGTCCACCTAAAAAGGCAATAAAAGCACCGAGGGCTGATAAGATGGACAGAAATGGGGAGGATAAGGGAGCAAGACAAACAAAAAGAAGCCAGAGTGACGGAGGACCGATATAGACGGAGGAGCTGAAGGGAAGTGGAACACTTAAAAGAACATACTTTATTTAAGAGACTTTTAACGGCCATCGCTCCACTGTATACATTATTTTGTGACGTAATACTTTTTAACACTGACTCAAACAAATGTGAGTAATATTAACCGTCTCTTTTTGGAAAATCTTCATCTATTTTATTATCTTCAAAATTTTCATTATTTCAGGTTTTACAGCCCACACTTTTTATCAGGTGGGTAAAGTTTTGCTGTATTTGCCTGAGAACTAAACTAAAAGATGCTAATGTAAATTATTATTATTACCCCATATTTGAATGTATCTTAATGTCCATTAAGGTGCTTTTTCTCTATCAAATAAAACAAATAAATAAAGTTTGCAATTAGCTGCTGAACATAGTTTTCTTCTGCCCTCAAGTGGCAATAAAAACTACATGAGCCTGAATCCCATTGGACTGTTTGTTGGCAATTTAAAGATATAAATATACTTAACCTTTAACCTTTTTATAAAAACAAACTAAATAGGAGGCGTTTAACATCCAATTACACGATGAATGAATGAACCATAACATTTTTTTTAAAAAGATTGATGCATCAATTGAAATTGCTTGTTTACATTTTCCCGAAGAAGTGGCCTCGTCACCTTGAGTAGCTGACTGATCTGAGGTGCTGGTATTAAGAGACGCTGCGTACAGTAATTACAGTAGGGGGGGTTGGAGGGTTGGGGGGGTGGGGATTTAATAGGATGTGCACAGGCTATTCTCAGTAAAAGCCTTATCGCTAATAACCACACACTATCAACTTAATTAAAGGCTGCTTCTTTAAAAGCCCCCTCAGCCTCTCTCGGGTTCTCCTCTGCCCTTCTTATTCTCTCTTTAACTCTCTCGTTTCTGCTCCTTGCGTCGTTCTCCGAGGAGAAAAGGTGTTGAGTCACTCTTCTGGCCCCTTCTCCTCCCCCTCTCCATCTTTGAAGTCGGCTGAATTCCATACAACAGAACAATCTAAAGGCCAAGAGCTCACTGCGCCAGTTACATGATGTGACACGACACTTTAAGGACTACATATTAAGGGGCCGCGCAGTTAAAAGAACCCAGAGTGCTGAGACAAGTTGTAAATGACCTGGAAACTAAAAATAGTTCCCTCCCAAAGAGAAAAGTAGCTCGCTCGCTCGCTGCGGAATTTAAATTGGGAAGACACGAATGTAGAGGGACACATTTCAGAGCTGATGGAACCTGCGTTACAAGCTTCTGCATAACGGTGTCCTGTAGAATCCTTATACGTCATGTCACTGTCACACTGACTTACAGCAAACTATGTCCCTTACATGTTCACGTGCAGCATACAGTGCATGCTTCATTGTTTAACTCGACACGGAAAGTGCCACTCAAACATTAGGGAACGACAAGTTAAAACACGGAGGGAAACGAGCGTGAGCGGAGAGAACGGCTGTGCTGTTACTCTCAGTTTTCACAGGGATGAAAGTTTGCCGTGTTGGCGAAGTTGGCGCTGCACTTGTGGCGTTCGGTCGACGGTCGCACAAAAGGACATTGTTGTTTCCCGTCAGGCTCGACAAGGCCTCTTAAGTTGTCTTTCATGTTAATGGACACGATTCAGCGTCCTCTCTTTTTTTCTCCAAGCTGAAGTTTTGAGAGCAAAGTGCCGGCTCGATGGACGGAGAGAGCGAGGCGGAGAGGCGGAGAGGCGGAGGGAGACAAATAAACCGAGTGTGCCAATAAAACATGAATAATGCCGTTTTCCTGAGAGCCCCCCCGCGGTGCTCACAGCTTGTTCGCTGCTTGTCACACAGGGATGTTCTTACAAGTCGCCCCTTTTTATTCCACCCATCCTCCATCCATCCATCCATCCATCCATCCGTCGACTGTGCTACTTCGGAACAATTAAGGTTGACTTCATGCTCCACGAGGCTTTCCATCATAATGGAGAGACGAGTGAAACAAGGAAGAGGCTCGTCGGAGGGATCTTTAATTCATGTCACTCTCACTGCCTGCATCGCTCCCTGTCTTTTAGCACAGCTCACTGCCCCCAACATGGTGCAGTGCTGGGCTAGGCTACACTGCGCTAACGCTAAGAGAGAAACTCTGGTGCATTTTAATGGACTTGTGTTGCTATGCTGGAAGGATTCGACGCAGGCGAGAGGAGCAAACCAGCCCTGCTCTAACATGACTGTGCTCGTTCACTGAAAACACCGGACTAATGCGGCCACAGCCTTCTGCATGGCTGTGTGTGCATCGCATGGATATATATGATTGATTGTGTGTGTGTGTGTGTGTGTTTGTGTGTCCTCTTTAGAGTCAGAAATAGATGTAGGACGCAAAGGAATGGGAGGAAAATATATATTTTTTGAAGGCAGTGCCATTAAAGAAAAGGATCGCTGCATCGCTTTGTTCTTGAAACCTAAAGCGGCGGAAGGCATGGGACACAGCTTTGTTAAGTGCCTTGTGTGTGTGCATGTTTGTGTGTGTGTGTGTGCGTGTGTGTGTGTGCGTGCACATGGTGAAGAGAGGGAGCGTGGGGTAAAGCTGTTGCCAACTCCTTTCGACACGGCTTTGTTACAGGGGACAAATCTCTCACCACAATCTTCAAACACTTAACATCGAACAAGATGGAAGGAGAGGGAGGGGGAGGAGGGGGGGGGGCAGATAGACTTTCAAGATTAGATGAGAAATGTGGATGAGAGGTGGAGATAAGGACGGAGAAAAGAAAGCTTCAGGTAGAATGCGGGAAGGAACTGGTTTGATGAAATAAGAAAAACACCGACTCCGAAAAGACTCATGTGTTTGGAAGATTTAAATAGGAAGACATGCACTATAATAAAAAAAACTCATAACTGATAATTCCCTTTAAAATGTTCCTAAATCTTAAATTTGACCACGTCCTTAATCTTCCGATCATTTGCAACAATCACATTTTAAGTATAGTGATCGTCTGCTTTATCCACCGCCCATCGTTTACACCCGGTGTCTCCAGCTCATCTAATTAGATCAAACTCAACTCGAGTGACTGACCTCCCAACACAGAGGATTTTAATTGAAATCCCAAAGCGGCTCAGAAAGAAAAAGACGGTGTTGTAGAGGAAATAAAAAAAATTACAGATAATTGCTGAAACACGCTGAATGAACTGCACCAATAACCACAGGACAAAGAAAGTTTGCTGCAGTGGAGAGAGAGAGATAGAGAGAGAGAGAGCGAGAGAGAGAGAGAGAGAGACGCTGAAATGTGAGGGCACGTATGATGCAACCTGTGTCCACTCAGCACATCCAGCCTCATATCAGCTAATAACGAAGCTCCTGCATTAAAGGGTCCCAGGCTTCCCCCTATATTACCGATGCCGAGGCCTGAGCCCATAAACCGTCGAGCTGGCCCCATTCCCATGGCTGCCATTTTGAATTTACATCGCTCTCAAGTTTGGGAAACTATCAAGTAGATTGTATAACATAAAACAAAATCTCACACAGCAACTAAATGTGCGAACACAGCAAGTGGATTAACAAGCCCGGCCAGCACAAACTACGGGAAAGTACTTCTAGCTGCAGTATGACGAAGACGAGGAGGAAGTGCATTGTGACGCCTGCGACTCTAAATGGTGTCGGAGTCTGAGCGGAGCTGTGATTGGCTGAGGAGATGAGATGCAGGAGAAAAGAGTGGAAAAGAGAATAATTCATGATAAAGACCTAAATTTAACAACCTTTTGTTAAGTATTGAATCCACAAGAGGGCAGTGAAGAGTTCCTTTACACTACAGACAGTGGAGGTTGATATGTGATTGTTTGACCATGTGCCTGAACGACGTTACTAGCTACACTGCCCCCCCTCGACTTCTGGAGGTACTTCTCCACTTGTGATCCAGTAAACAAATCTCATTTAAAACAAATCTCTAATTTAACATACATGACCATTAACAATCACTTAAGAAAATCCAGTGTAGCATCGCTCTAAGGCACTTCTCACTGTTGATGGAAAAAATCTCCTAATCTTTGTAGGTTTGTTGCATTTTACTAAAACTAATTGTGCTATTTCTTTGTTGTTTAATATTTTTCTAGAATATAATATGTGACGATTTTAGTGGTAAGAAACCGAAAGAAGGGAAAAATAAAAGTAATTAACTCATTGACTCCAAGAGCTGTGAATATGGCAAAAATAAAGGGGTACACTCTTTATCCACAATGATCTGGAAGAACAGGGTTGATTCCTGCCACATGTGGTTTTAACACTGCCCCCCCCCCACAGGACTTGAATTGGTGGGTATAAGGAGTCATACGCTTCTTACTGGCTGCAGTAGCAGGCCTAGACAGGTGGTGACGTTTCAACCCTTATTATTAAAGAACTTTCTAAACTATCCATCCTGAACAAGCTGTTCATCTACACTCACCATCTGATTGTCAGAGCGTGTGAAGAACTACACTCTCATCCTTCAGATCAACATCCCTCAGGCTGAGCTAGCTGATATTTACCTGTGTGCATCTCTGGAGCTCGACAGCAGGAGGCATTCGCACAGTCTGAAGAATCCACCTCTCACTCACATCCCTGTCTCTCTGCCTCCACTGTAACCGTGACTGACAAGTCCTCCTGAAAGATGCTCCTGCTTAATAAGGAGCTGTCGCTCATAATGAAGCCGTTTGCAGCGCCTACCGGGAATTATGATCCAATGAGGTTCCACGGCTTAAACATGAGTGTAGACAATTTAATCAGACAATTTCAACGTTCAGAAAATGAGGGAATGTGTCTTTGAAGGCTTCACGCTGATGCAATTGCCTCGTGACACAAAGATGAGGAATGAAAAGACTTCCGCAGGCAGCAACTGCATGCGTGTGTTATCTGTATATTAGTCAGGCTTAAGCTGAGACGACAAAATTCTCTCCTCCAAAGCTGTGATCGCTGCGTTCTTCTCTACGTGCGTCTTCAGTCCCTCCGTCGCCGGGCTCATGTTATATTTATTGTGGGGTATTTCTCCTTTCGGCTTATGGCGGCTGACGAGAGTCAAGTCAAGCAGATCAGAAATTCAATTTGCTGCTGAGACACTCGGGTTAATCAACGAGAAACACAAAAAAGATGGATGGACAGACCCGCCCAGAACTGTGCACACACATTAGTCTGATAGTCACACACACACACACACACACAAAATAAAAAGCACACAAGACAAACAGACAAGAGGATTATTCTGATGTTAGCAGGGCCGCTGTTTGTTTATCCTTGTAACGACACCAGCGAGCGACGATGCTTCACATAAACACTTGTAGGCCGATAACGACACGTGGTCAGAACAAACAGTTTGAGTCGATGTTAACGTTGCGGCTTTGTTTTTCTGTTTTTGCTGCCGACCATGAAGAACTCACCGAGCACGGACACAACACTGCAGCTATTCAAAGAAATTAACTCAGAAAATCTGTGAACAATTAAGACAACACCAGAAGCTCTCAAATCTCTCCATTTTTCCCTGTTGACATCTTCTTCTGCGTGTAAGACACCTCTTCTTTATCAAGAGATATTTTGAATTTGTTTTATTTAAATCATATTATATATATATTATATTTAATTATATTCATCTGGTCCACTCTCTCGCTGTGAACACTCTGACATCCTCCCGACACTTAATTGCAGGAAAGTCCCTGGAGTGACTGACTCTGACTCTCACACACAGACCATCCATACGATTTCAGGAGAATGTCCGGAGTTGGGAGCCTGTCTGAAAGCAGCTCACTGCAGCATCTCTCTGCTGCCGGGAGCGGCCGCGGCAAAAAGAGGTTGATTCTTTCAGTGGAGGAAGACAACGGAGACAAGGAGGACCGATCGGCAGCAGAAAGATGAAAAGGGGAAGATGAGGTATGGAGATTAGAGACCAAAGTAAATGCCTCCATGAGTGTAACGTCTAAATCAATTTACATCCTCATTTAGCCATCACATTATGCGGAGTTAGTCCTCTCATCTCATCTCAAGCCTTTGTCAATTAATTTAAGAGTGGAGAAGATGCTTTGGATGGTCTGGGTCATAACTTTTACTTTCACTACGCCAGGGCGACCCATTCATTGGGTTTTATTACTGAAAGGGGCTTTTACAGCTCATGGCTCGACTCGTCTACCTGGCGAGCAGCTGTCACTGTTAAGATGCACTCTCTCTCTCTCTCCTCGTGTGTGCACTCGTGTAATATGCAACTGTGAGTTTGTTGCTGCAAACTCAATAAACTGCTGCTGCTGCTGCTGCTGCTCCGGAGCCTGAAGCGGAGGCTCTCCTGAGGGAGGCAGAGAGCGGAGAGGAGGAGGAGGAGGTGGAGGAAGAGGAGGAGCAGAGGGGAAACAGGGAGGAAGGGTTGGTCCAAGAGAATGGGAGAACCAGGGAGCGAGCGAGCGAAAGATACGCACAGTTTCCTTAAATGTTCGCTGCACAGATATAAACTTTCTTTAATTTGAAATAAACGTCGGTCAGGAAAGTAAGAGAGAAGAGGAGAGATGAAGAAAAAAGAGGAAGCACAGAAGTAGAAAGAGCCCACAGCTCTATTTCCTCTAGTCCCACATATTCATTCAAATCGATTCCCTTTGAGGAGTGAGAGGCCATTTCTCGTCTGAAAGACAGCTGCACGCGGCTATTGGAATAAAACACACACACACACACACACACACAGGAAGTGCACACACACATAAACACACAAGAACGTTTTCATATGCACAGTGACATACAGGCACTTTTATACATGCACCAAGAAGCGTTACCATGGGAATTTGACTGAGGACAATCTTACAGAGTTAATAGGATATGTGACAACAAGCAAGTGATGTTATGATTGCTGTCTGGGCACACACACACACAATACACACACACAAAAAAAAAAACACACACAAATTACCTTCCTAGGCAGGATATTGATAATCTACTTGCACATAAAAAGACATGTGTGCACTACTGAGAAGGCTCATCCATATTTGTGCACACACACACACACTCACACTTCTGGAGCATCTCCTGAACAGAGGTGTGTAACAATGCGGCTGACGACACTCTCACTTAAATGAGTGTGATTTAAACCCAACAAAAACAAACACATCTTCACAGTAATTGGACAAACTCCTGAACGCTATCATGACAATATTTATCATCCAGTTCCTCTCTCTCTCTATCTGCTTCCACTCTGATTTGTTGTTTGACACGAGCCGGCAGCAACAAACATCAGAGTGTGTGTGTGTGTGTGTGTGAGTGTGTGTGTGTCTAATGATACCGCCTGGGGGGAGACAACAACAGGAACGGATGAATAATGTCCTTTGATCACAATAACACCACACACACACACACACACACACAAAATTGCTACTACTATGTTAATGTTGGCACGAACCCTGTATGTGCGTATCGTTAGTTTGATATTAAAATAAACTTTTACAGCCTCCAGTCACATGCCGCCATGACAGCTGCCTATACACACACACACACACACACACACACACACACACACACACACACACACACACACACACGCACGGACAAGATCAGAACACACTGGTAATCATCATGGGATCCATGAACAAATGTCACCATTACGGGTCAATAGATTACATAAATACACTTGAATCACGATGATGTGTGTTTTTCTGTGTGAGCGTCGTAACTCAGTCAAACGGAAACAAAGTAACAGTTGCTGATCGAGCGAAGTTCTAATGGGACCAATGACACCTTCCTGCTGATCGATTTATGTCCATCTGTCCTTCGATTTCCTCCACAACCACTCGTCAGATCGATTTCAAACCCTGGCCGGTGTGTTTCTGAGAGTAACGCTGTAACGAGCAGCAGTCAAGACCCCCCCCCGACTCTCAGCACCACCCAATCACACCGATGCATGGCCAACTTCTCATTTTTGTTTTTTGATACGTTATGATTGACATGTGAGAATGACTTGCGTTTGTATCTGTGATGTTTTGGCTTTATTTCTGGACAGAAGAGGAGGCAGACACGTGTCGACCATCTTGACACGCTGACCAGAGCTCAGTGAACAGGAGTAAGAGTGAAAAAGGTTCTGCTCCTTCATCAGAATAGCACAACCAACTCAGTTAAACTCATAACAACACTGATGGAGAGCTGCAGCATGAGGCTGAGCTGAGCTGACAGCGCTCTCCCACTGATACTTTATTCATCATCATCATCATCATGAAAACTGTTTTACTGCGCGCCACTGCACACCCATGGTTCAAGCTAAGTTGAGGATCTGGCCTCCTTAAGGAGAGTGACTCGCTGTCATGGCGACGGGAGGATCCGGAGATCGAAACCGACGGCTTTGTGAGAACCGAACCCACCTGATCAGGTCGGGTGAAAGGAATCATATTCCAGGCCTATAGGCATATTTTCAGATCTACTCAGGCTTTGCTTTGAACACTAGTGTCTATGAAACACTCTTTCCACCAAGCATCTGGCACAATATTCTTTAATTTGTCTGAAATGCTGAATAATTAAGATTATTTTCTCCTGAGTGGCTCAAGGGATATATTTGTGTGTTTGTGTGTATGCTTCAAGTTACACACACACAAACACACACACACACCTGCACTCCTGAGAAGCATTAAAGAGCGTCACAATATTTTCAAACTCTTTGAACACACTTCTGTTTTGCTTCAGAAGCAAAGAGTTTGTTTTACTGCAGGAGGGAAAACAGAGAAGGGCATCTCCCTCCGCTGTTGTTAACACATCTGGAGTATTCACAGCACGATTCCTTTCATGAGGCTCTAAGGCAGGAGGGGGAAATAAAGAGAAGAGAGAATATTGACGTGTCCAGTCCGATCAGCGCAGATGTTTCTCCGAGACGTGAGAAAAACAGATTGAGAAGCGTTCGTGTCTAACGTGATCCAGTTGCCATTACTGACCTCGGAGAAAGTCAATCACCATCTAGCGTGACAATTACGTGGAGCCGATCAGCAAGCCTGACCGCCCCACACACACACACACAAACACACACACACACAATTACACCAGGAGAGGGAATGAGAAAGTGCAGGCCTTTTCAAGTTGATGAAGGGAAGGAAGGAGAGGAGAAAAGAATGAGGGAGCAAAGGTGAGACAAATGAGCAATGAAAACAAAATAATAAGTTCTTCCCTCTGAGTTTTAAGGAGCTGCCTCCCTGGTTCATTCGAGCTGAACTGCTTAGAATGCAGCCGGGGAAGACTTTTTTTCTTTCCCTTAATCAATAATGTATTCTTCTCAATACAGGCGAGCGATGCATTATTCAACAAAGGCTGAGAGATGTATGGGAGGGACTAACACAGGGAGATCCTGCGACATTTACCTAATTAACAAGTACGAATGAAAGACAGGAAGAGGATGGAGGGATGGGTGGAGGGACAGCGCAAGAAGAAAGATGAGAAACAAAAAAAGAGAGCGCGAGAGAGGAGAGGAGGTTCTTTTTCAGAATGGGGAGGCTCTTGGATAGAATTCTACAAAGGTTCACGTGGAACCGGCTTTGAGTGGAAGTCATCGGCACCGAGAGATTTAGCCTCCAAAGTGACAGGCAAAGGAAACACACACACACACACACAAAGTGCACGCAACCGCATTAAAGCATATATATGCAGGGAAATTTCACACACGTCTATGTACACACACACACTAGTGTGAAGGCTTTATCATGAATAGACAAACACACTGAGGGTCTTACAAGGCGTAATCATTGGAGGCGAAGCTTCTCCCCATATTTCACATGAGGATTAGTGCAAATCTGCATTGAACAAGGCGGCAGAGCGACCGTGCTGCAAACACTTCAGAGGGAAACTATATAAACCTTAACCTACAGAGGGTGAAGAGTTATACAAACTTTAAAGAGGAGCATCGAAGCAATGTGTATAGAAAACAGCAGAACACTAGAGGAATCCCTGTTTCGGATTGAAACACACTAAAACTGTTTTTAAGTGAGATTTTATATACTCGACACCAAAGCAAATTTTTAATCAAATGAGCTGTGCACGAGAAAAAGTTTAAGTGGGGATGAAAAAAAAACTATTGGGGGATCCTGTCCAAAAAGATTAGTTCTTGCAATTAATCATTAACAGAAAAATAGTCCGCAGCAATTCTTAGAATTGATAAATTATTTATCCAGCGAAAACATTAGTCACTTTAATGATTTGTTTTGTTTTCCCGACAAAAAGGGCAACCTGAGGCCAGAATGATTTATTGTGCATTAATATTCATTGATAATATATAAATAGTCAGATGCAGCCCCGAATAGCAACTTCAAAAGGTGGTATTTCTTCCACTTAAATTACTAATAAGTGTTTTGTAAAGTTTCTTACTCTCAAAAATATTTCAAGATTTTGCTCAATCACAGTAGATGTGAATTTCAAGGAATTTTTCAAAATCAGACTTTTACCTCCAGATATCCAACTTGAATTTAAATGTACGCCTGGTGTAAACAAACCATGACATTCCTCAAGCAAGCCTCCAGATATGCAAAACATCTACAGTGTTTTAAGATTAACATTTTTTGGGAATTCATCTCGTGCACGTCGTGAAAATGACTTCACACACACATTGGCCTGAATGGCTCTGAGGGTATTTCTGCAAAAAGCCTCAGAAACATGTCCTGAGCCTGCACAGTGTGTGAGTGTAAAGGAGAGACACACGCTTCAGCGTGTGGTTTGAAGCCAGCAGAGAAACACAGAGAACATGTGGAGGAAGAAGGAAAAACAGGAGAAATAAAACAAAAACGAGGGCAAAGTGTTGGGTCGAGCCCTTTAAAGTGGATTATTTTCTCCTCATCTGAGGAAACACTCCTGCTGTCGAGGAGGTGAATCACTGCTGTTTCAATGACACTCTCTGACAAGGGGCATGAGGGTTGTGCGTGTGTGTGTGTGTGTGTGTTGAAATTGGGGTTGTGTAGCAGGTGCCAATCAGGACATTCTGCAATTCCCCACCACTCAGCCTTCGCCTGAGCTCAAACAGAGGTATTATCCCTCACCCACTTTCCTTTCACCATTTCTCTGCTTCCCCTTCTCCACATCCACTCTTCTCCTCCCTCATCCTCTCAACACCTACCACCTTCTCTCCTTCCCTCCTCATCCTCCTTCAAAACGTTCCCACACGTTGTATGTACGTGTCAGTCAATGTGTGATAATCAATGCAAAGTTCCAAACCAACCTCTACTCTGAAAGTTGTCAGGGTCAGATTTGGTAGAAAATCAGGAGATTGCTTTGAGGCATTAAACAGGGAGAAGGATGCTTCTCCTCCAGTGTGACTGGAGCTCAAGGTTTTCTTGCACTCGCAGATCTTAGAGAAAGAAAATGTTCTGCAGGAAAACAGGGACAAGGACAAGCACTACCTTTAACAAAAGAGAAAACAGATAACTCAGCCTCGCCATTGTTTCAATTGTGCACACCGAATAATCGACAGTGACATTGACGGCTCTGAATTCTCTCCGTGTAGCATCTTTACGGCTCGTCCTGCTAACACCGTGTCTGCTAAGCCTGCTTTGATCTTGTGGGCAAATAACACAGATAAGAACATCCTCATTGTGAGCGTGATGACTCCCGGGAGCCGAGCGCCGCCTCGCGAATCCACACCGTCACGAGCCGCTCATCTCCTGCCATTGAGAGTTCAAAGTGATTGGCAGACGGGGGGGGGCATCCCTTATTGAAGTGTGAGACCCTGTCACAGATCACCCACCTCCGTCTGAGGGAATCCTGCACAATGAGAAGCTCCTGTAGCTCACACTCACACACACACCTCCTACTCGCTCATCGCCCGTCCTCTTTAGTCATCCCTTCTTCTTCCCTTTCAACCTCAATGCAGATGCTTACCCTCCTAATCCACTCTTCTTCTCCCACATCGTCTCCTTTCCAACCAATGCCCTCCCACTTCCTCCCTCTGTTTTCATGCTCTAGAGATAAGCCGCACCAATAGCTGTGAGGGGCAGCTAACAGACAAGGCCCCCCCCCATACTATGTTAGCATGACAGGATAGTATTACCCTCTTGCAGGCTGTCGGGAGCGGCAACAGCCTGCTTGATGCTCTCGGTTCAGCAAAGTTGCAAAGACAGAACTGTCGGCAAATCACTCCAAACCACAGCAATTCATCAATCATACCTGTATTCATGCACAAATCATCCATCCACCCAAGATTCTCCACTCACTCCACCGTACCTTATCAGCCATGATCATGGACGACCCTCCGTGGATGCCGAGGATGGGTATGAGCGCCTGCGTGGAAATAAAATCCAAAATCTGGGCGATGGCCTCCTGGTCGGTGCCATCCCCAAACACCACCCCGTGCATCTTGGTCCCGGACATCAGGTCGCACATGTGGGTGATGATGCTCTTCGGGTCGGTCTCGTTGACCAGCAGTGTGACCACATTGACGTCGATGGGGTCCTCCTTGCTCCACAGCGCCCGGATGTCCCTCTCGGAGATGTAGCGCGTGCGTCCCAGGATCACCGCAATGTTCAGGACCGGCACTTTATCCGAGGCGCCACCGGTCCGCTGCTTCTGGGCCACCACGGGGTCGGCGAACAGGGTCACCACCACCAGGAGAGCCAAGAAGAGCAGCGAGCTGTTCCTACCACTGCTGCTGCTCCAGCTGCTGCTCCTTCTACTCCTCCTCTTACTCCTTTTGCTGCTGAGGGACATTCTGCCAAACCACTTCATCCCCTGCACGGAGAGAGCATGAGGAGGAACGGAGCAGATGAAGACAGATCAAGAGGAGATGGGGTGAAGGGAGAGAGAGAGAAGCGTGAAAAGAAGATGGCAGGGAGAGAAAGACAGGGGAGATAAATTGTTAATGCACAATTCTCTGAGCCGAACAAATTCAGGTGGCATCTTTCTTTTTTATTCACCTCCTTCTCAGCAGCGTTATTAGACATATAAACCATGTGGGGAGGGAGACGGCCTTGAGAGGAATTTGCGGAGGGGTGAGAGAAAGAAAAGATGACTAACAAGTATATTCTTTATGGTCACGACAGCCAAGATCAGGAGCAAGCTGTGCTATTTGGAAGAGGCAGGCAGAGATTTACACAGTTTATAAATGTAATATCTTAACACTCCACCTTCAGGATGGATTGACGCACAACCAGTAAGGAGGAAGCCGGAGTTACAGGAATAGAGAAGCTGTGCTGAGCAGTTTTGTACTTTTGAGGACAACGTAGTTATGTCTTTATTATAATGTGTGTCTCAACACATAGAAAAGGTTTTTTTTGACTCTTTTAGACAAATGAGGGTTTTAAATCTGTCTGTTGCTTGGGACATAACTCTCGTACAGATTAATGGTTCCCAGGTGACATCTCCTAGTTGACTTTCCCATTAGTGTCGCCGTAACTGTCACAATATGAGGTTTAGAATGAAATGTCTCCACAGCCATTGGACGGATTACCATGAAATTTCATATTCATGTCCCACTCCGGCTCCCATTAGTATCTGCAATACCTTTAATGATCCCTTCGCTATTCATGAAGCGCCACCATAAAGTTAAAATTATACTCCGTCTGGTATTTTCACTCACGACCGACCACCGTGCACAACTAATGACACCATCAGTGTGTTGTCCCTGTTTGTTTAATGCAGCTTAGAGAACATTTGCATGTGAGCGAACGAAGTGAGACGACAAGGTTAGCCAGAGAATTAGCATCTAGGGCAATGGCAAATATTTTGGGCCTTGTCGGCAGCCGATATCCAGGCCGAGACTGTTTTTGGTGCAATATTTATAATCCAACAAGTTGATCTTATCACACGAGTCAAACCTGTTTCCACACAAACAGCGGTATTACTTTGGAGGTGTTTCTTTGGCCTGTGGATTCTGCACATTGACACGCAGGGTTCAGTTTGATATATAACCAACATTTCAAAAGGTGGAGAAACCACTCACAGCTTTATAACAGGATTCAAAAGGATGACTCAAACGCTGTCCTCGCTGCACGAAGCCTACTCTTATAGATTCACTCGTGGGGTCACCATAGAGAAAAGAGTAGAAAACTTTACAGTCTGACAACGGCATATATACAACTGTAAAGTTTGATAAATTGCCTGACATGAGGGACACTATGTAGTAAACACAACACCATTGGAAATGTATGGTAAGTTTTGCCAAATACAAATCTCTGCTCAGCCGTTGAGGAGCTCTGATGTAACCAGGGAATAAATCAATAAATCACGTTGAGGTGGGACACACCTGCTGATGCTGGGTCGAGCGTATCCTCACCTGACATTTACTAGATTCTTCTATAGATGATTCAATTCAAAAGGTAGAGAGACGATGGTCAAATACACAAGAGTTCCATTCGTCTCCCTGGAGGTAAGGAAGTTACAAATTACATAAAGGCTGAAAAGAACAGACTAATATAAGTCAGAGGGCTATAAATAGCTCGGGATGCCAGATAGTGTTCTCTTGTGTTTTTCTCTGAAGTAGCACTTCAGGCCCCGGACAGGGAGGCAGAAGGTGGGGGAGGTGAAGAGTGGGAGTTTCTCAGTTGAAAGAACCGTTTGAGCGTGTGTGTGCTTGAGAACGTGCATCATGTGGGAACAAATGGAAGTGAGAGTCAGGTGAGATCGTGACAGTGGTTGTTCTGCACCAAACAAGCAGGAGAGCAAGGTGCCATCATCACAGCACAATCTCCACATCACGACACTCGGTAACACTCGCCGGCCTCACAACTTAGTGCTCAGGGAGCATGAAACATTGAGTGAGAGCGTGTGTGTTGGTTTACCATCATGTGTCGGACATATGAGCAGGTGTGCCCAACATCAGAGCGTGAGGGATCAGAAAGGCACGAAGCATATGGTCGCATAATGTGTCAGTGTGCACCGGTGAAGATTTACGGATTCACCGACAGGACCGCATGTGTGTCTGTGGCGCCGCAGAGCCGGTAAGCGCATGATTGATTCCCAGGAGCTGTCGATTATCATGTCACAGTTGGAGACGGAGCAGATTTAAGCACACGGTCATAAGACACTTGTCTCATTTACAAAGCGGCCCTACCTATTAACATAATCGACAAAACAACACAGCAAGACGTCCACTTGGTGCAGGTCGACGTATTCAAATCAGATTTAATAGCCGCCGTGGACGTCGTGCGGTTTCAATCCTGCTTCTTTGTCAGTTTGTCTCTTGGCAAATGAGAATTCTCAAAAAATCTGATCAGATGTGGTGGATGATAAAAAAGATAGTTTCTGGTGCAAATGTATATTTTTCCATTTTTTTAATTGCATGGTTTTTGACTTTATTGTTGGATGTTGTGCATTTACTTTAATAACAATGCAATAATCGAATACCAAGAAAATCCCTCTATCTTACATATTTCTACCTCTCTGCATTGTTATACATATCTGGATTTACTGTTATAAAATGTATAAATCATAAAATATCTCATTTTGACCTGTGCCAAATTTGTGACTTCAAGTTTTAGTCTCCATGCAGGTTATAGTGTGAGGCACCCCTGACCAGCTGAGCAGCTGTGGCTCAGGAGGTAGAGCGGATCGTCCACTTAATAGAAAGTCAGTGGTTCGATTTCCGGCACTCCCAGTGCACATGCAAAAGTGTCCTTGGGCAAGATACTGAGGCCCCTAATTGTGCCTGATGGCTGTTCAGTGAGCGTGTGAAGGGTGTGTGATGGAAAAAAGGCTGAATGAGTAAATGTGATCTGAAGTGTAAAACACTTGTAGTGGTCGTCAAATCTAGAAGAGCGCTAAATGAATAGAATTTACCTGTTTTATAGGTATTAAATGAATATATATTGAAGTATAAATTAACACTGTTGTTATGATAATATGTTTTACTATGTAATGTATGTAAAGACAATTAAATAAGGTTTAAATTGTTTTCCAGCCCCTGAGAAACGAGGGAACCTTGCAGCTGCAGTGTCTCTGTTTCTAAAGCCTGATGACGGGTTTGAGATCATTTTCAGCAGCATTTGTCATAACCTGTGCTTCTCTAATGAAATTGAGACCTCGGTGGAAGACTCTATTGTGAGTTGAATAATGCATGTGGGCTCAATGTGTCATCCAGTGTTTAACATGAGCACAGGATTGCTTGTCCCCCCCAACCCTTGTCTGCCCAACGGAGCATAAACACAGTTAGACCTGAGGATGAATCATCCAACTCCTGGTCCATTCACTGCAGAGACGCCTAATGGATTCCTATTGTCTCTGTCAAGAAGTCGACGTCTTCCTTTCCCCCAAAAAGCTGTAGGATTACATGAAGACTTGCACTGACGGCTTATGAATCATTTAATTCTACGGGGCGGCTTTTTTTCAGCGGGGAAATAAAAAGTACAAAAAATTCACCTAATTTTATAAAAATACAGCATTTCATCGTGAAGTGACTTCTGCTATCCTGCTTCACCTACACACCTTCACACTGACATTATATATCTGGGTATAACAGTTACTTGTAATGCTTTCCTTAACATTTACAAACTGGTCCAGGATTCAAACCAGCAGCTCTACAGGGGGAAGCTAAGCCCACTGACCGGTTCTGGTTTCCCTGTGAGATCTTGCACAACCTCCAGTTGAAAGGACGTCACTATTACCGACGGCCTGGTGCTGCTGCTGCCATGATAATCTCTGTATTTCACCATTAATATCACATTCTCTGCAGGACCATCAAACTTTAGATAAATATTTCATTATTAGCAGTTTCTGGAGGTTGTAGGTGATGTATTTTTGTCAATTTGGCTACAAGGGGTCTCTCAATCAAAACACTGAGAGAAGACCTAGTTAGATGATGTTGTGAAGCAGCAGGGCATCATGGGAGTTGGAGTTAGGGAGTTGTTTTATTCACGCTGTGCAGCAAACGCCAATAATCCATAATCCTGATCCAATGGGACCAATACCAAACAGCTGAGTTTTTCCTTCAACATGCGTCGTTCAAGCAGATATGATGCAATTGAAAGGCGACTGAAATTAAATGTCTGCTTAGCTTGAATGAAATTGGATATTATTTTCTTTACATTATGTAGATGTGTAATTTTACGAAAATCTAGTCAGAGGAGCTGAGAAAGACATTTTCCAGACTATTTGGAAATCAAGTCTTTGCAAACTTTACGATTACTGTTACGCAACTTAAGTACAAAACACACACGATAGCCACCGGGATCTACTTCCATGTCTCAACTCTGCAGCATCACAAGGGGATTTTAGGGAGAGGAGGATGCTGGGGGGGGGGGGAATCCACAGGAGAGGAGGATAAAGACGGAGGGAAGAAAGTGATATTTGGGGAGAGAGATACGGAGAGAGAGAGAGAGAGAGAGAGAGAGAGAGAGAGAGAGAGAGAGAGAGAGAGAGAGAGAGAGGGAAGGAGAGAGAGAGAATCTCCAGGCCAAATCGGATTGGGGCAGTTTGTCGTCACACAAAGGCTACCGCTTCCTGGCACCACAACAGTAAATGATGTTTGGCAGGCACATCCATAGTACTGGCTATCGTTCACACACACACACACACACACACACACACACACACACACACACACACACACACACACACACTAACACACACACACACACTCGTATTTCCTCACATAAGGCACAAATTACAAATACTCTGCATATCTACTCTACAGTCTAGAAAACACTAAAAAACTGAAAATACTGAAATACTGTATATTTACTGAAACCTTGCACATGGGGGGGGTTTTCTCTCCATGACGTCAGAGGACACGACGGAGGCCTCCAACTCTAAATCTTTGAGTGCAAAAGAAATATATGTCCCAATAATGTGGCTGAGTAAACAGATGTAGGTCCCCACAATATGAATATTCAAGTTGTGGGAGCCTAAGTGTGTTTATACAACAGTCACATACACACACACACACACACACACACACACACACACACACAGACACACACTCTCCAGCACTGAAATCTCTCTTGCTATAACCATTACCACGATTCCCACGAGGCTTCCCTGCCACAAAGCCCAGGTTTCTGGTCCACACACAACTAGGTTTCACACGCATCAATAATTCAGCTGCATTATCTTTACATGATGATTAATACGATTGCATTTACTGCTTCAGTCGCATTCCCTCTTCCTTCTATCTTCCCTAAATGGCATTAAAATTAGATTTGCGTAGCGTACACACTCTATGGATATGATTTATTCAGAGTCGGTTTGATACTGAGGATGATAAGTGTGTTTTACTATGCCACGGCCCAGCGGACACGCATGTGTGTGTGTCTATGTACATTGGCTCTTGTTTGTGGAAGACTGACCTTAATGTTGTAATGTTTTGTTTTTTTTCTTCCCCCAGCTCACATCAGCTCTGAATTCATTTATCGCCCGTTCATCTATTCACTTATCTGTCCATCCCTCCCTTCATCCTTCACGCTACTTTCATCCGACCATCATTCCTCCATCTTCACCCGCTTTCTCTCGTACCATTTCACACAGTTCTACTGCATTTGTGAGTTTATTGTCCGTTTTTTAGCAGCATTACACAAAATATACCAAACTGATTTACCACAAATCTTGGTGGAAGGATGGGGGAGGGGTCAGGGGAGGAAACAGGAATTTATTTTGACTTTTTTTGACATTGCGAGATGCTTTCTTTTTACATTTTCACAGATTTTTTATGACATCAAGATTATTGAGCGTGAGAAATTTGCTGCAGCTTGATTGATTTTACGGGGACTGTTGAGCCGCGGGCAGAGGAATACACTCTACTGAACAGTTTTTGCTTATTTCCAACTCCATTGTCCTCCACTGTCCTTGAATTTACACAATCATTCACTATAATCCAGCACAAACCACAAATTCAGAGCTCATGACATGTATTTTGTATTTCGGTGGCTTGACGGAGCCGTTTTATAAGAAGCCGGCTTTGTTCTTGAAGCAGCTTCTAATGAGGGGAAGTGATGATCGTGATTGAGCTGAAGACAAAGAGCCGCTGCTGGCTGTGCACCTGGTGAGAAGCGACGGTAACTGGGAACCAACAAGGAGCTTCTTGGAAATGTGTGTGTGTGTGTGTGTGTAGCTCCACATATCATCAAACCCCCCTCCCCTCCACGGCCAAAGAAATGCTGAGGCCCACTGTTTTTTTCTTTCTTACGTAATCCCATCTCCAAGCATCACTCTCAGGTCTGCGTCTCTGCATCAGCAGAGTCCAAACAATCATTTCCTTCCACACTCGTCTCATCTTCACATCCTCCTCTTCCTCAGCAGACCTCTGCAGGGGAGGATTCTACTTGAACGCTGTCCTTAGTGTCTCAAACTTCCTCCAACACTTTCTCTCTTCCTGCCCAAATACACAAAAGACTGCTCTCTCTAAAAATCGAAATGAACGGAGCTGTGTTTCCCCCCGACGTCTTTCTCATTGTCCCCGATTCCTTTTTCTCTCTCGACTAATTTCACTTCCCTTAGTTATAAGGGTTATATTCTGATTTGGTAAGAATGTAGATGTTCTGCAGAAGTCAGGACGTCTCTCGCCCTTTACACAAAGTAACAATGTGTTGAAGGATTAGAAGAAGCAGATACATCATGTTTTGAAAGAGCAAGGTACGATTTTTAATTACTTTCTTTTTTCTTGTTAGTTATTCAACAGAAGTAAGGACAGATGCCTCAGTTCATCAGAAGAAAAATACCTTTTTATCCCCGGAACAAAATGTGAAATCACTTACAACCTTTTTTCTAAGACCGATAATCCGAAGGCAAATCTGAATCACTACAGCAAACGTGAGTGTAGCTGCAGAGTGAAACACAGCCGTCAAAACTAGTTGCACTGATGTCTGACAAAATGTTCATCAGGGGTCAGAAGGATTTGAACAACGGGGGCATTTACAGGAAGCAGGAAGGGTCTGACCAAAGAGGCCATGTGAAGCCATCATGTTATGTTGGATTCTCCCGCTTTTGAAGCTCGACCCCTGGGGAATAAAAGCCGGGAACATCTTCGCGTCTGCTGCTTCGGTTTTGACAACTTCACCCTGTAAGTAACCCAAGAAACACAACTCCTCTTCTGACAGTCGTCTCCTCTGTCACCTCACTTCTCTCCATCTTCTCCCGGCCGTTCCCTCATTCACTCCCTTTCCCTCTCTCTCTCTCTCTCTCTCTCTCAGGCCCCAGCCATCTGGTCCGTGTGCCCTGACATGTGCATGAGCGCCCATGAGAAGCCCAGTGGAAGTAATGGTCTGTTACCACTCAGGCTTCAACATGTTGTCTGCCCACTGCACATACCTCTTTAGCTGCCTACAAATCCACTGTGTGTGTGTGTGTGTTTGTGTGTCTGTGTGTGTGTGTGAGACAGACAAAGACAGAAGTGAGGTCACTACTGTTCTCTTATATAAAAGGATGTGATCAGCGCTCGCTCTTTGCACCTGATGCCCGATACACACCTCTCCCTCTGTGCTGCATCGAGTCTCCTCACGGCTTTAGTTACTTTCTTTTCATCCCATTTGCGGCAGTGAGTTCCTGCTTCATTTGCATGCAGGAGGCCGCTATCAGACCCTCTTTATGAAATCTGAATTTAGCTTTATTGCCAAATACTTTTACGTTGCCACAGCGAAACGGTATAAAAGAATAATAATGGCTGAAGATAAAGAAAGTGATTGCAGTGCATTAAGCGGCGATGTGATTAGAATACAAAGAAGTTGCTGTTCAGAGAGTTATTTGGATGTTGGTTTAGAAGCTCGTTTGGCCGGTAGACAGCAAACCGAGCTTCTTCTAGACCTGCAGCGTTTGTGTGTGCGGCCAACGGGAAAGTAATCTGTCATCTGAAGGCTGGAGTCAGAGGTGATTTCAGGTTTTGATTCAGCCATGAATGATGCTGATGAATCTGAAACACAGGAGCAATCTGTCCTGTACTCTGTGACCATTAGAATTTGTTTTTTTTAGAAGCAGAAGAAGAACTTCAGGGCTTCCATCTCCTATAATGCTGCTTTCATCTATATGTAAATAAAGGCGTATTATATTAAAAAAAATCAATCACATTCATTCACATTCATTCACAGTCTCTGTTCACAACTCTTCCAGTCTTTCATCCTGTCTTTCTCACGGTTTCTCTCTACACCCGTCTCTCCTGTGAGTGCCTCTGACGTAGGATTGGCAAATATACTTCAAAATCATACTCTGGATTCCACACACACACACAGGCACACGCACACACACACACACACACACACACACACACACACACACACACACACACACAAGCTGATGATGAATAGTAAAAGCAAGGAAACCATAAGGCAGAATGATCCGGACCTCGATCTACATGGGGAGGAGGTGGTGGGTTAATACATTATTTCCTTTTCCTGTCATAAAAATATGGATTGCCCTTCTTTGGGCTGAGTGTGACGCCATAACACAGAGAGAGAGAAGGGGAGAGAGAGAGGGAGAGGGAGAGAGAGAAAGCTTCTCTGTGATAGGAAAACTGCGCTTCAACAACGTGACTGAGTCCTGAGAACAGGAGAGAGAAAGAGAAAGGGAGAGAGAGAGGGAGGGAAGGATGGAGGGAGAGAGGGAGGGAGGGAGGGGGTGTAAATTCATTTGGATCTCCTCATTAGGTTCAATGGAGCCAACACAATGCAAGTGCGACCCCTACTGGTGCAACGTGGGCCTGACTCCTCCGCTCGTGGCCAAGACGCTCCATGTACAGGGAGAATCAGATCTTTTTTGAGGGGTCTTTTTTTTTAGGGGCAAAGCCTTTGTTCACTTACTGATTCAGACGCAGCGATTCGCCCCCCCCCCCCCCCCCCCTCTCACCCCCCCTTAAAAAACCCGCACAGGGAGAGACGTGTCTATAACGCAACGCTGCGTGCACGTCCTGGAATGGGACGGAGAGGAGCTGGAAGTTGTGCCAACGCACCGGCGCGTCCGCGACAAAACCCCGCAATGTGTGACCCAACATCTGGATAACATCTGCAGAGCGAGCACATCTCTTATTCCTGCGGTGCGGCTCTTCGTTTATTTGGGCTGATCATGGGATCGCTGTGAATTTTGGTGGCTGCTCGGTGCATGTGCCACAAATCTGCGTCTTGCACCTGTGCAGCCAGTTTATGCGTAATGAACGTGTGCAGGAGGGGATGAACGCGTAAAAGCTGGATCGTGCAGCCGGACAGATGTTGGGTGCAGATGCGCTTTGAGGAGAAGAGAGATGCTCACTGCACCAGCTCCACTGAGTCCTGAGCTCCACGGTCCCACTCGACACCAGGGAGGAGAAGATCTCTCTCTTTCTCCACACTGGGAGAAAGAGAGAGATCTTCTCCCAGTGTCTGCACTGGCGTCTTTCAAATCCCAGTTTGAGTGTTCTAGGGACCGCTGTGCTCTCTGTGGTGCTGGTGCCGCACTTTGGATACAGAGGGACGCCTGTGGGGTCTAAACCCGCCTGCTGGTGGAGGGATGGAAGAGGGGGTGATGGGGTGAGAGGAGAGAGAGACAGAGACGTGTACGATCCTGCCCGAAAACCCCCCCAAAATGCAGAGGAGAGAGGAACAAAAAACACACACAACAAAGTACTTACAGCATCTCCCTTCCACAGAGCTCCAGAACAGTGGTGCGAGGTGACATTGCAACAGCCCCCCCCCCCCTTCTCTCTCTCCTGTGAGAAGCAGCCTCTGCTGGGGGGCTCTCTCTCTCAAGGAAGATCCAAAATACAGAATATCAAAAATAAATTAAAAAATCACCGGATCTCTGGCAGTGAATTATTCCCACCGAGTCCAGCAGCAGCACAGAGTGGAATCCCCCCCCCCCTTCCGGGTTCTCACTTCACGGAGCGGATAGTAGGTACCACCACAAAAAAAATGTTGTAATCCAGTCTTCTTCTTCTTCAGTCAGTGTGCGTGTGTGTGTGCGTCTGTAGCGCGGATTCTCCTCCACTGCAGGATGTGCTGGCCCCGCGCATCGTGGGGGGGGGGTGGTGGTGGAGGGGTGGTGGGTGGGGGGGTAGTTCGAGCTGCCTCTGTGTGATCACAGCTCCCGGTATCCCGTTATTCCTGTTGTCCCGGGCGAGGAGGAGGGGGGTGGGGGGGAGGAAGAGGCAGGCGAGCGACCACCACAGAAGAGAGGCTCCGGCTG
>NC_083652.1:15557627-15575127 GCF_963576545.1 Limanda limanda
GCTGATTCTATTTGCACGATTGCAACTTAAAACTATTCTTAATGGAGAAGTAAGACACCATCACGCTGACGCACTTGTTTTCGAGAATAGTCTCAATCCACCACCGACCCTGTAACTGAACAAGAGAGAACTCCAGGAATCCAACCACGACGAGTTACACACCCCGATAGATACCACAGCAAACCTGTAAGAAGCAGAAAGCCACTGTGAGATTAGAAATGCCACAAGGCTCCGTCAGGTCACAGGGAACTCATTATTGAGAATCACAAACACATTACGGTGTCTCCCTGCAGGGTTATCAGAGCCAAAAGGTCACGTGATCTGAACGTTGAGCAGCCGAGAGCATATGCATTCCATGGGAAGTCGGGGATCATTAGTTTTATATCTGTCACATGTTCGATCAAGGACTACAAAGCAGAGAAGCACGTAGCAATAGATTGAACAGTGTTATTAGTATATGGAAGAATTAATGCAGCGAGCGACCGTAAAGTCATAAACATCTGAGACTGCAGGAACCCCCCCCCCTGCCATAAGGAAAATAATAGCAATATTCTTACATGACATTTAATGGTATCCTCTACTATAAAGTATCGACTGGTCTCCGGTCTGCCTGGTCACAGAGTCGACCACTGGATCCTCTCAGTATTGATTTGACACATAAATGGAGATCCAATAGCCTACATTTGACCAGTGACCTGTTTGTCATTTCCAGTTATGGGCGAGCGCGCCGGAGGAAACGCACGACGCAAAGACTGGGAGTTCTTTAAAGGGTCGAGCGGGGGGGGGGGGGGGGGGCGGGACGCTGAAAGAAGAACGGTCAGAAGATCTGTGGTGCACCCCCCACCATGACCTTCTCTTTCCACAGTGAATCAGAATCATAAACCAAAATCAGAATTCTTTTATTTGTCAAGTATTTTTACTGAACCTCCATGCTGTCATGTTCATATTAGTTTATTTATTCGCTCTTTAAAAAGATTCAAAGGCAAGTTTTCCTTTGCCATATAAATGAATTCAGTGTGATTTATCTTATTTAAAGACAATATTAATGGGCTTTGTATTTCCCCCCCAGATAACAGCGAGAGTGATAGAGAGCAAGTAAAGAGGCAAAGTCATGAGTCTGATTTCCATCTTTTAGCCTCAGGGCAGAAGCAGGAGTCTCCGTGTTACAGAGTTAAAGTTTGAATGTGGCGGAGAACTAACAGAATATTTTGACGACAGATGCTTTGATAAAACCTGTTTATTCCTCAATTTATCTTTGCATCCATTTGGTTGCTGCGTATCAAAGACACCAGGTCAGGAGGAGCCATAAATTAGCGCCGTGTGTACCTGACGCAAAGCAGCCTTCTCGGGACCCGACTGTTTCACACTCCGCTGCAAACCGCTCCTGCTCAAATCAGTGATCACGGCCCAGTGAAGCAAGAAGGACAATGTCAGACGGTACCCCAGTGGCTTCAGATTGGAGACTTTCCAGACAGTTTGGCTGCACCTCCTCTTAAACGGATGTCACCAACAGGAATAGGGTGGCACGGCACCGCCTGATTGGAGCCAACTGCCTTAAACCTAAGTGCATCCGACAAACGCAGCAAGTCCCCCAGGATTACAGAGATAACAGTATCACAAAGTTTGCCCAAATCCAAGTGATTAACTGACAATGAACACAGAGTTGGAAAACACCCAGAAGGTCTGTAACTGAAAGAAAGAATATAGTGACCAACTACAGAAACCCAGTAAAGGCCGGCGCATGCTTCTGCGTTTTCACAGGCCCAGAAGCGTAAGAGCCCTTCCTGGCCCCTTAAGTACATACGTATCCCTTTTTACGTGCTAACATGCGTCGCCCAATTTTTCTAACTAGACGGCAAAGCTCCGCAAGCGTCACGTAGCCAGCAAGGCTGTGATTGGTCTGCTAACTATATCATTTCCGGAGTCGCATTTTCGGTTCATGCCCGATAATACCGGCGGAAACCACGGAAGATTTAGAAGAACAAATATGGACCAAATAGAAGAGCACTTGGCAGAGGCTACCGAGGAGGTTATGTTTTCGTATTAGTTTGTGTTTAGTTTTAGCAGTATTACTGAAAACTTCTGGACAATTGGTACGAAACTTGGTGGAAGGATGCCGTATGGGACGGGAAAGAAGCCATCACATTTAGGTGTGTATCCGGATCGGGTCACAGTGTGCAAGTTAACAACCACAAGATGACAGGAAACACTACAGGGTTTAAAACAAATTATAGATAGAGGAAGTGGCGATACACACAAGCCAATCGCTCTCTGTGTTACGTCCTCGGATCCTCTGGATGTTGTCTTCAAAAACCCAAGACCTGGTTGACGCTGATTGTTGCAACACAACAAACAAACTCCGACTATATGAGTTCTACACCCTTTTTTCTATCCAAAGCCAAACCCCAAGGTTGTGAGCATTTCAGAGTGTGTCCTTGTTGTGTCCTCATGGAACATTCATTTTTATAACCAAGGGTTTTTATGTACAAGCAACAAATATGTAAAGGTTTGTGTAATGAAAACTGTTCGGTTATGACGATGAGAGCAGTGAGTGGGCGGGACTAACGCTGGTTAATTGTGTACGTGTGTGATAGCTCGGGGATACCAGTGTTGGTAGACATGCTGGGCTGCCAAGTGTGTGTGTGTGTGTGTGTGTGTGTGTGTGTGTGTGTGTGTGTGTGTGTGTGTGTGTGTGTGTGTGTGTGTGTGTGTGTGTGTGTGTGTGTGTGCATGTGAAATGCTGTAGGAGGGACAGGAGGGGTGTTATCAGGTCACCAAACAGCTGTCTGGGATGGGATGGCCGCGAGGGGTGTCCACATGTGCACACACACACACACACACACACACACACACACACACACACACACACACACAAAGAGAGAGAGAGGGAGAGGGAGAGGGAGAGGGAGAGAGGGTAACTCAACCACAAACATGTGACTGACAGATGCCACAGGATGGAGCACCCCCAGACCCACACACTCACACACATCACTGCACTGTACATGCAGAGATCAATAATTTCCCCTTATATTTCCTGATCTTTTTATTGAATTCCAGTAGTTTTCTAGATGCAATAATCTGATAACACACACAGACACACACACACACACACACACACACACACACATGTACAGTTATAATCCATGCCTGTAGGCTACACATCATCAAGACCTTACCATATAAACAAATATAGCAAATGCAGTATAGTCATAGAATAAAGACACATAATTAATTGTATAAAACCCAACTCATGAAGGCAGATAAATAAAACATGCATGTGTCTGTGTACATTAAAGGAACAACAGAGAAGAGCGGGCAAACAACCGGAGGCAGAACTCTGCTCTCGGCAGATGAAACTCCACATTTCAAAAATGCTTTATTAACGTCACGACCTCCGGGAAATGATAAACAGCCATTTAGAAATGATCTCCTGATGAACACTGTGAAAATATTCAGGTGCAGCGATTTGGAGCTAATTTAGAATCTCATTGCAAAGTAATTGTTCTCGTTCTTGTTGTGTGTTGCACAAGATGTCAAGTTTTCAGCGTCCACCCACATCTTTTCTCCGAGTATCTCCAGACTAAGCACCTACAAGCCTTATTACCTTCCAATAAAATAATACAATGAGAATCAGGAAATGCACACTGAATATACGTGTCGACTTCCTCCGTCATGGAACCATCACAGATAATCTTCTACTGAACTGCACATGTTCAGGCTGCAGGTCGAGCAGGTGTCCTCTGTGGTCTCCGTCCCCGTGTCGGCGCCGTCCACCGTCCAAGCATCTGTTCGTGGAAAGATGTGAAAATCAGCCGAGCTTCAGGAAATTACCAGTTTGTACTGCAGCCTGAAGCAGAAAGCCTGGAGAGGCCCGATGAAGTCTTCAAGCAAAGAAATTAGTCACCCCCCGCCCCCCTGTACGTGAGGAAGATGACACTTCACCCTCTGAAAAGCAGCCACAACAGATATGAGTTATCTCCTCGAGCCCCGGAGGGCACAGACACATCCACTGAGTCTCATGCCAAGCCAGGAACCATCAGAGCATCAGGGTCGACTTCTACCTGACCCAGCTGAGCGTCAGATCACAAGCTGACGTGCACTTCACTTGAGTTTAGCATCACTGGACACCCGGTGTAAAGTCCGGACTAAATCCGGAGCTGCGTCTCCTCCAGCAGACGTCCCTCCTCCGGTGACATCACATGCACACGTTTCCTCTGCAGCTGGTTTTTTAAGCATTTCCCAACAACCTCTGCTCCGACGATTATAAATTATCCAGACAGTGAAAACGCAGCCTACAGATGATAAACTAATAACGGCTGAAATAAAAAACAATACAGCACATAACACTGAAACCAGGACAATGTGACAGAAGAGATCCCAGAGGACAGATTATATTCGAAGGTTGATGTGCAACTCTTTCTCATATGTAGGTTTGGATCTGCATAGATTGTAAAAGAATAGGCATATTTTCATAATAATGATAATAATGGGAAAATTGCACTGACCATAACCTTGATTTCCTGAGGGAGCCGGGATGGTTTCTGAGCAGATAAATGTCCCCGGACTTTTTTCTGATCACTCTGGGCTGGAAGGAGGAAGGAAGAGCTCCTGCATCAAGGGATCAGTGATTACAACGTCCCAGTGGCGCATTATAACTTGTTTTTTTTAATTATATTTGACTCTTGGCTGTCAGTGATAACTAAATCCGGTTAATTTTGCTGGAAAGAGACTATTCCTGGAGAATCATGCGTCCCCGTCTGGAGCCTGCAGGGCCTGGTGTGATGGCGTGAGGATCGTGGGCTCTGCTTTTAAAAATGATTCATTGCGTCTTCTCATGTGTGTCCTCCTTCAAACCACCGGAGTCTAACAAGCTGCTCGAATGGGAACTCGTTGATGACGCAAGCGTGACGAAGACAGTTCAAATGTTTATCTTCAGGTTGGAATAATACTTCTGTCACACTGCAACAAAACATTGTTAAACAAGCACTTCATTATGTCTGGAAATCATTCACATCCAGTCATATATCCAACTATAAAAATCTGTTTCCCAAAGTCTAAATGTAACAAGCAGTTTAAAGAGTTATTACTAAACCTGATAGAGTTTTATTTTCTTTTACCCTTTAAGAGGAAGTCAGAGCAGCTTCATGATTCTAAAGATGGACGACATGACTGCTCCTGACAAGTGAAGCCAAAGCAACTCGATCGCCCCCTGGTGGCTCTCTGCAGTATGGGTCATAAATACCGCCTCCGACATGTTAACAGATGGGACATGACAATTAAGAGCTCATGTATCTGATAAACTCGTTGTTGTTATTTGATGCTATGGAACAGCTCAAAATTAGTTCTTAATCTTTAATGTATTAAGTTTAAATCCAGACTTTCCCGCTGACGCTCGCCTGCTTCTCATCCTGAACCAGTTGCTTCCCACCGAGTCTGAGCAGCTGCTGAACGAGGAAACTTTTTTGAGGAGTGGGTTGTTTTCTTTTTTTTTTTTTTTTTTCTGAACTGCCAAATGTGCTTATCCAATTAAAAGCTGATAGTGGAAGTTTCATGGCACCATAAAGACGGAAAACCTGTCTAGGCAGACGACTGCAACCTGGTGACTGACTTACTTGAAGAGCAGATAAGCGCCAGAGACATATGGAGACGGGCGGGAGTCGATCTGCACTTTTAAACAGGCTTCACAGAGAGTGTGAGCCCAAAAAGAGAGATGTTTCTTCAATGGTCACAGGCAGAGTCGCTCTTTGAATGCAGCTTTGACGGGATCATTTCAACCGAGCACCGACTCAGCTGCATTCAGTCTCCAACACATCAAACAGCACTGCTGATTCAAACCAACACAAGGCCGCAGACTGATTTTATTACCAATGGGTGATGAATTAATATTGAATTTGCAGCGGTGATACGTCTCAAATGTATATTGGCCTTTTAAAGGAGAAGCTGTTAGCAGCCGCTGCTGCTTGAGTCGGGGGAGGAGGCCTTTTTATTTCTCTTCCGATCTGTCATCTTGACCTTTCGCTTCTCACAGGAACATATTACAAGTGACGTTGCTTCACTAACAAACACGCACACACAAACACACACGCACCGTGGCACAAACACACACACACACACACACACACACACACAAAGCACTAGAGGCTACTATCATGTCTCATTACAGTGCATATAATGTTCAGTGGCGCCATCTACTGTCGTAACGCCCGAACACGCTACAGTAGTTAAATCTCGGGCCTGAGCCAAGACTGTGCTGCAAAACCCTCTGTAAAAATTTTGGTTAAAAATAATTAACTGTTCTGTTAATTAATGAATACACTTATTAGGTTTTTCATGGTAATTGTAGGAGGACAGGTCACACAGTAAAGTCACATATAGCAAAGCAGAACAAATATGATGCACATAAACAACACATGTTATGTTAATAAGTTACATTATGTCACATTTTATTACTGAAGTACTGAAACTTAATGAACTGCGTTTGCTGTTAAAAACATTAAAAGTATAAAACAGTTCCCACACACTTTCTTAGCAACCATTGCCATCTAGTGGTTGAGATAGTCCACTACATCCTCCTTGGCAGAGGCAACAATCCTGTGGTGGAGTAAAAGTACCCAAAACAGTAGTGTTTAAAATAGAAGAGACAAAAAAAATATATGATGGATCAATTAAGATCTGAAATGTTCCTTCATGTAGCTTTTTGTATGAAACCACTGGTTTGTATCTTCAATAATGTGATGTATGTTTATTTTCTTGTCATATTATCCACTGTGTACAAATGTTAAAGTACCCGTGTGTTGATGAGTGTTGTTCAGGGAACATGAGCAATTGTCTGTTCTAGGCTACCGTAGAAACATGGCGGTTCAACACTGCTGGTACTGTGGAATAAGATTCCCATAAATAACACGTAACCAAAGCTGTAAAATACATTGAGTGGAGCAGAAAGGACAATATTTCCTTCCTACTTTGCACCTTTTCACACTGTAAAGATGACATGAAGAAACGAAGCAGACGAGACTGTTTCAGGAATAAAAAAAATCTTGTATTTTTTTAATTGACAGGGAAACATCCTTCAGGACAACGGTTGGTCATCACACAATAATCAGCGACGATACAATGAAGAGAGTCCGACTGCGTGTCGAGCCTTTTAAACCCTTCCCCTGTCCCCCTCCCTCTCCCGCCGGGACGGGGGCGAACGGAGAGCTTATTATTGCAGACACATTGGTTCTTCTCCAACAAACAGAACACACCTCCTCCCCTCCTTGTAAGGCTTAGGGGGGGTCTTTTGGGGTAAGGGAGGGTGCTTGAGCCAATCACCGTACGGTTGTAAAAAATAAAAATAAAAAAAGAAAGAAAGAAAAGAGAAGGCGTCTGATTCATCAAAATCAAGTTGTGTCACAGTTTGAACATCTGGATCTGCTGCTGTGGCGACACGTGGCGTGCCGGCTGCAATCCGAGGCCGGACCAGCGAGAAAATACAACTTATTACTAAACCTGATCTGTCTGTTACAGAGCGTCAGGGTCAAGGCTACTCCTACGGAAAATATACATCAGTTAATTAGTTTCACCATCACCAGAGTTCTACCATGTTTGTGTGAAGAAAAGGTTCACCTCAACGTTAAATAACACTGGTTCCAAGCAAAAGAGAACCAGTTTGGTTTCCATGTCTGTCTAGAAAACTGTATAAAGAGGAGTTCAGTCCTCATACAGCAAATAACCACCCGGTATTGCATTGGACAATAAAGAAGAGGGTCATTTAATCAGTATTTTCACAGATACCAATTAATCAGAGCCCAGTGCAATTAGGTAGTCAATCTACAAATGGAAACATCTGAAAATGCAAATATCAAAATCTCTAAAACATCCAGATGATTTTCTTCCCAAAAGTTTTTTTTTTCATATCTTAAATCGGAAACATCATGCAACAGTCAAAACTGTTTCCTCAAAAAACAGGATTTAAATACTGAGATCCAAGGATCTGTAAATCGTAAGAACAAATATGCAGTCACCCTACCAGACTGTATTGATTATTATGGCAATCTGCTGGAGACGGTGTCGTCTGCGCAAATAAGAAGGAGACAGACTGCACTCAAAAACCTCCCGTCGCTGACAGCCTGTGCAGGAAGAGGACATGAAACAGGACATGTTGCACGATGACAGTGTTCAAGCACATACTGCATTTCAAAAAAATGATTCTAGAACCAGGGAGAATGGGCAACTGTGCCACGTTCAGGACGGAGAACAACATCTCACAATAAGACGCTGCAGCAGAGACTCTGTCAATTTGTGACTTCACTGTCCGAGAGCTTTTAAATCTGTCTTTGCGAGACGCCGACATTTATCTTATTCCATCTTGTATGTAACTCTCGACCTGAACTTAAAGCTGCAGCATCGCACTGCTGAATTATTGTGGACGTGTTGCAAAATGAACCGAAAATACAGTAGTTTCCTTCTTTTCTCTTGCTTTTCTCCTCATGTTTAAACTCAACAGTTACATGCATACCGCTGGAGAGATGTGAAGCTAATGAACGAGAATCGGATGATAATAATATATTCAATTTGGAGCTTACTGTAAGATCTTAAGGCCAGTTTAGTTGGATTTAAGAGGAAAAGGGGTGTATGCTATGAACGAGTCGGTTTTGGTTGGTAAAATCTATAAAGATGCATCATTTTCAATTTGCACAAATGTGAAAAAAACAACAACCAGAGCCTCAGGTGATTATGTCACAGCATCAAAGCACTTTGGTTTCACTCAGATCACCGAGGACGTGTGCACGTGACATGCTGATCAGACAACAGAACTAAACACGAAGACGTCGACCCAGCCAGCTGCCTTAGAAAGTCAGGGATCGGAACCAGCAGCTCACACGCATGCTGCTCGTGGGCCAGTGCCAAACCAGATTGTGCACGAAACAGAAAGACATATTGTGCTGTGACTGAACACCAGTATGGCTTCATAGGTGATCATTCAGCCACTGGAAGGAACATGCTCGCCATACTTTGTCATTCACACCTGCAGGGGGTGCATGATTTCATCTGTGGGTTCATTCAACATGACTCTTACTGATTTAAAGGTTCGGTGTGGAGGATTTAGTGACATCTAGTGGTGAAGTTGCATGTTGCAGCTGAACACCCCTCACTTCACCCTCTCCTTTCAAACATAAAAGAAAACCTGGAGACTTCAGTTATCATAAAAACTCAAAAGGTCTTTAGTTTGTCCAATTTGGGCTACTGTAAAAAACGTGGCAGCCTCCGAAAAGAGGACCTGCTCCTGATGTAAATTAAAAGTATTTAAACATAAAGGCTCATTCTAGGCTGAAGAAAACAACAATTTGAATATTTTAAATAAAACACTCCAGTGAAAACATCACTAGGATTATTCTATATTTAATTTCTGCCCTTTCACACTGAACCTTTAAACAAACGTGAAGTCTTGACTGTGTTGTTGTGTTTCATAGTCAGGGTGGATTCAAATAAAACAATGATGAATGTGTTACTGAGTCCTCAGCAGGGATGCATGTCACTCCTCAGATTACATGACAACCTTCGGCAGGTGGGCGTGAGCTTCCACCGCCACACCCACTCCACCGCCACCGCCACACCCAGGGCGCAGGAAACCTATAGTAGCATGAACACTAGAGCTAGAAACACTCTTAATCGTCATATAAAACGAGTTTATATCATATATAGTAGTTCTACAGTATGTACGAACACGAGTGTGGCTGTTGTATATAGCGTCGAGGTCACTATATTTACCACAGGTATATATTATTATTGCACTCTGGCTACACATACTTAGTAAGTTTGGTTGTCTTTAGATGCACAGAAACACTGAGTGGTGTCGGAGCTGATTCAGCTTGAGAACAGTTGAAGAGGAAATGCTCCGTGATGCCGCGTCATGAGAATAACACTGGATCTCCTTCACGTGTATTCATCCGGTCCAATAGAAAAACAATATTCCTAATGTTATTTTGGAGATTTCAATCTGCTGAGGGACACATTGAGCTTGCTGCAGAGTCTAGACGGAGGAACGACTTGGAATCGATTTGGAACGCATCACTGAGCTCACGTCTTTAGACTGTTATTTAAACACCGGACACATAGAGATCTGAGGCGAAGCTACGGAAACACATCACACCCCCCTGTTCTCTCTCTTCTTTCTCTTTTTTTTCAAAATAGAAAAATAAAAATCCCACTCCTCCGCCGCAGCTCGCCTGCCGAGAGGAGGGTCGGTCCCCTCCCACTGCTCTGCTCCCCGCTTTGAAAAAGAAACATACATTCACAAGAGGACAACAGAGGGAAAACAAGCAACTTGAAATTCAAATTTTGTGTGCAAAAACATCTTAGATTTCTATAAAAATATGTGCATATGGATAGAGCTATTTTTAATCTCACCAAATACAGTATTTTCCTTTATTTACACTGCACAGATACACATACACTACAGCTCTGCCCTGCTCCCCCTCCTCTGTCGCTGCAGGCGTGAGAATAACATGGCCGACTTCCATGACAACAGATCGGACAGTAAAACGCACACTCGCTCACTCACTCAAACACACACAGACACACACACACACACACACACACTTCTGCTCTGATCAATGTGATCGAGGAGCAGAGGAGGGGCAAGTCGAACTTCTGTAGAAAACCTGAAGTTGCATATCCCACAATTTCCCTCCATGCTCGCATTTCACAAACCCGCTTCCCGTAAAAGGTCAGAGGTTATCAGCCAGACGCTGCTTCCTGATTGGCTTGCATGGGAAGGGACAGTGTGTCACAAAAAAAAAACTTTGGCTACGGAGTTAGGTGGCTTTAGTCCTGGTGTGTTTTATAGTATTAGTCCGAACACACCACGTACAGTGGGCTCTGTTCCACTGGCTCAGCCTCGGTGGAGCTGCTGGGTGATAATAGATCCATTGTATATCATCCACGGAAAGGACTGTTCCAGCATCTCTCTCTGGAAAGAGAAATCAATGTCTTTTCAGTATTCAGCAAAATGAAAACAAACAAAATATCCCTCTCCCGGGATATCTTCTTCCTCTCATTCTCCCCCTAGCATCCACTCTCTGCTGAGGTCAGCCGAGGTCGCACTAATCCAGCTCCAGAGATTTAGGGACCAAAGGAAACGACTTCCTGAAGGCAGCGCTCCACGCTCACTGGGCCGTCCTCCGGTTCTTTGCGCTGAATCCCGCAGCACTTCCCAGTCGGTTGTCGAAAGGGGAGGAGCAGGAGGCCGTGTCAGCGTCTGACAGGCCGGGTGAGAGGCCGCTCATGTATCTGGACTGGGGCTGGTCGAAGGTGAACTGGGGGAGGGGGATGCAGTCGCCCGTGAGGGAGGAGTGCCTCGCCGCCGGGGAGTGGGAGCGCGACTGGGAGAAGGCGTTTGGGCCGAGAGGTGCGTGAGGCTGGATGAAGATGTTTGGACTGATGGGGATGTGCGGGTGTGTGGGTGTGGACGGGTGCGGGGGGGTGTACGACTGAGTGTGTGTCGGAGTAGACCCCCGGGAGAGCGTCAGTGTGTGGGTGGGCGAGTGTGCTTGCAGAGGTTTGTGGATGGGTGAGAGCGCCGTGTGCATCGGGGGGGACGCCTGCGAGTGAGGCGTCAAGTCGTAGGAGGGGGTCCGGCGCCTCAGCATCATGCTGCAGTCTGCAAGTTTCGGGGGGGAGGAGGTTTGGGGGGGTTCCTTCTCTGAGGGCGGGTGGATGGATATGCAGGGAGGACTCATCTTCTTCTTTCGGTGGCCCCCCCCGACCGACTGCACCCTGACAGGGAACGCCTGGCCCCCCTTCTCCGACCGGTGGGCCTCTTGTGCGAAGGGTCGCTCGTCGTCGGGGGTGACGGCCTGCGGGAGGCAGACCTCGATGGAATGGCGGCGGTGGTCGTCGGGGTAACCAACGACGAGGGATGACGGCTTGTCCAGGAAGGCCTGGTGGTCGACGCTCGAGCCCGTCCTGAAGTCACGCTCCTTCAGTCCCTCCTGCAGCAGACTGAGCGTGCTCCGGGAGGAGGAGGGCGCCAGCGGGGGGGGAGGAAGCGGCGAGGAGTCGAGGGAGTACGGAGAGGTGTAAGGGGAGAGGGAGTGGCTGCGGCCCACCTTCCCTCTGCTCTCCTCGTCCCTCCACCGGCGGCTGGTGATGCGGTACACCTCCTCGTCGGCCGGGTCGCAGAGGGAGGCGGCCGAGGGGGGGCGGGGTCTCCGGAGGCTGGCGGGGCGCCGAGGGAGGCGCGGAGAGGGAGGCGGGGGGAGGAGAAGCGCGGGAGAAGACGGCGGAGGAGGAGGGAGGGCAGAGGGGCAGGACAGGTGAGGAGGCAGAGGAGAGGGAGACGCAGGAGGAGGCGGGTAGGCAGAGGCCAAGCCGGGTGGGAGGGGGAGGGCTGAGGGAGAGGAGGGAGGAGGAGGAGGCGGAGGGAGGATGGCTGGGGAGGAGGCGTGAGGAGGGAGGGGAGACGGGCTCGGGGGGGGGCGGTGGACGGGGTTCGGCCTCTCCTGTTGTTCGCAAACCTGCGACTCCACCGAATCCACTTTAACTGCCACCTGCAACATGAGGAACAAAAACACACAACATGACATGAGGGTCAGTCGATCTATACTGTTTTGTTTGTATGTTTGTGAGTCTTAATGAAGCTTAGCGCAAGTTCAGTGAGGAAGACTTAAGCTGCAGACGATCAGCTGATTGTGGGTGTTCCTAAATGTCCAATCAGGTCTGGCGCGGGCTCTTCAGCCAATCATTCAGCACCTGTCAAACTTTAAAAATCCCTTCTCTTCTCTTCTGCAGCTAGGCGTCCTTCAGTGAGGCGCATAACCCCTCCTTCACCCCAATCTCCTCCAGTCTCCAGTAGAATATTCATCGACCTCAACTGATTATACCCTAATCTCACATCATGCTGGCAGCGATCATGGCCCTTGATGACGGACCCAACAGCGTCAGTGGATCGTGATCACGGTGGCACCCGATCACGGTGGGAGCTGATCGCGGACTAAAAGAGCAACAACCTGCCTGACAATATACATATTACTCGTGGCATCCATTGCTTCTGTCCGTCCTGGAAGAGGGATTCCTCGCATGCGGCTCTTTCTGAGGTTTCTTCGTTTTCCCTTTAAGAAAGTTTTTGTAGTTTTTACTTACTCTTGTTGAGGGTTAAGGGCAGAGAATGTCACAATTGGCCAATAGGACAGTTCTCACGAATATGGGCCCTCCAAAACTAACGTTTGACTGATGAACCACCACCAGTGTCTAGACCCCGGGGGGTATTCCTGTTCGATGCTCTGCTCCACCCCCTTCTAATCCTGATGACATCTCACAGGGGTCTGAAATGCCATAGACTGTAAAACATAACCATATTGGTTTGTCCTTTCTGGGCTACTGTAAAAACAATGTAAATATAAAGTATTTAAATAAAAATGCTCATTCTAGGCTGAAGAAAACAACAATTTGTATTTTTTAAATGAAACCCACTAGTGAAAACATCACTTGGATTATTTTATATTTAATTTCTGCCCTTTCACCTGAATCCTTCACACTGAACCTTTAAACAAACATGAAGTCTTGACTGTATTGTTGTGTTTCATAGTCAGGGTGGATTCAAATAAAACAGTGATGAAATTGTTATTGAGTCCTCAGCAGGGATGCATGTCACTCCTCAGATTACATGACAACCGTCGGCAGGTAGGCGTGAACTTCCACTGCCACCGCCACAACCATATTCTTGTGTGTTTGCAAAATAAATATTGTAAATCGGGAATCAAGTCTCTCCTGATTGAACAGTGTTTGTGTGTGTGTGTACGCAGCTCTCACCTGTCTGCGCAGGGCGCAGGGAGACAGGCTGGATGTGGGGGGGGCGATGCGGGGCAGGGTGAGGGCGGGAGGCGACCGGGGGTGAACGGGGGAAACGTCCGGAACCTGCAGCAGAGCGCGACTCTCACACGGCTGCGAGTGAACCGACGTCACTGAGCCTGAGGAATCACATGGGAAAGAGTTTGAATCAAGGTCTGACACAATATATATTTATACACTCTTTGTTGGCAAACACGTGCATTCGTGCGGAAAACACATGCACATACGGGCACATAAACACAAAGTGACAAATTCAAATTACTTTGGGATAATCTAAAGTCATTAAATTCCAGCAGTCATTGTAAAAAGACTTCTAAGACTTTATTTTGACAGCAAATTCAGATTTTAGCAGCAACTCTGTGAAAAACGTACATTTAAAGTTTTAATTTCAATTCATTATTGCTCTTTAATTAGAAATCTGCCATCAAAATAAAGTGTTTTTCTGCAGAGACATCATTAAAAACCAGTTGCTCATTAAAAAACAATAAGGGAAGAGTAGAGAAGAGTATCGCAGTTCTCAGCATGTAAATCAGATCCTGGTTACGTTAACAGTCCCATGTGAGTGACTTTATATCCTTAAGTCTTTAGACTGAGCTAAATCTGTGTGGACTGTTGTGTAACCAGGGTCTCAGACATTCTGCACCCACAGGCCAGCTCCACCTGTGAGTTCAGATTCAATAAAAGTAAAAACTGTGCAGCAAAGTCAGAGTTAGATCTCGAACGAGTTCCAAGCTGAAAAGCCACTTTTGTTACACGTCTATAGCTTTAAATCTGAAAACACGACCATTGAACAGAGCAACACAGCTTTCTGGATTTTAATTTGATCCACAAATACAAAAGGCTTTTTCTTCTTTGTGACTTTGCAGCTTGGTCCTGAAGTTAAGCATCATTCTAGCTGAGGATTCATTCATGGAGCGGATGAGCCTGTGAGACGGCTGCAGAGGTTCACGTGGGTCGGCTCATCCGCTGCAGCGAGTACCTTGGGACAGAGCTGTGTCTGTCCAGAGCCTGATGGCCTCAACATGCCATTAGAACCTGACTGCAGATACAGTGAAACAGTGCTCGTCAGCGCTAAGGAGACCCGGCTACAGTTTGTTCTGCTGCTACTGTGACTGCTCAGACACACACACAAGCTCAGACTGGAGGATGTAATAAGAATGTGATGGGACTAGGGTTGCAAAGGGGCGGAAAGTTTCCATGGGAAATTAAGCTCGGGAATTAAAAAAAAAAAAAAAATACGCATATTAAACGCTGAGCAATAAAAACATCATTCAAAACTCCATTTTAAGGATGTATGGAATGCAGCACACACTTCACGTTGAATTTCAACCCTTCACTGTGCATTCTTCTATCACATGCACAGATAATTCCCAGCATCCTGCACACTACAGCAGGGCTACTGAGGCCTGCTGTAGTGTGCAGGACTAGTCAGGTAAGTTTCGATGATATTACTGGGGAAAATATATTAGCATGCTGATTGAGGATTGTTCATCTGTTCATCTAGCCTATTTCCATTCATTTATCCATCAATTGTAAAATATGTTTACAGATGATTCCAATTGTTTGGCTAACTCTTTATATCTCTGGCATTGCATTAGTGTTTTTTTACAAACTTTTTTCTCATCTTATTCTACAGAACAATGCCACGTGCACTCTCTCATGTGTGGAGGCATTTCACCCCATCCAATGTAGAAGGAAAGGCTGTGTACATTTGCAAATACTGTGCAAATACCTATGTTAAAAATGACACAACAATGCAGAAGCATATAGTCAAGTGCCCAAAGTTTCCTCGGGACTCAAATCAGCCTATAACAAAACAAAATGTTTATATTTATGTCTGTATATGACAAGGTAAATACAGTTAGTATAAATTACCCACAACATTTCCAGTTTATTCCTGTTAATTCCCATTAATTCCCATGGAAAGATTCCAACTTTGAATATTACCGGAATTTTGCAACCCTAGATGGGACACAACTGGGAGTTCTGCTTCTAGGTGAATGTAAATCATGTGTGTGTGTGTAGTCATGAACAACCACTAGAGGGAAACATGGGTGAGGTTGGAGCACATTGTGGTTTTTCTTTTTTTATAACAACACAATTTTCAGGCGTATTCTGCCTCGTGTGACTAAAGCAAATGAATATAAATAAAATCAAGTATGGTGCTGTAAACATGCTTGTATCACTGAACAGTTTTAAGTCTGTGTGTAGAATTATCTCAGTGGCTTTTCAACACAAAGCTGCGACAGCACAAGAACTAATGAGGCACCTGAATGCTGGTGCTGGGGACTGAGATCCACCTCCTCCAAAGGATAGGGGGCGCTGGCGGGCCGCACGGGCCGGAACATGTAGCTGTCGTTGGGCAGGGAGTGCATCCTGGATACAGACATCTTCCTTGACGACAGCAGGCCTGGGTCTTCACACTGGACTTCTTCCTCCTGCAGGGGGAGACAGAGACCACACAGTGAGTTACACTGCAACACTGATAAATTACATAATTCAGAAACATCACCTTGAGTTATCAAAACTACTTTTTTCCCCATAAAACAACCAAATGTACGTGTTCTGTGCACAGCCTCCGACTATACCTTGAATAAAAAATAAAAATACTAAAAAAAAAAAATACTAACAATTTTTGAAACTAACAGTTTAGTAGCACTTAAATGGCATTTACTTATAGCATTTTGCAGTTTTGCTTTATTTTTGAAGAAATTGTACTTTCTTGATTCTTGTTGTTCTTGGTTTGTACCCTCGGGGTTGAATACACTTATTGTAAGTCGCTTTGGATAAAAGCGTCAGCTAAATGAAATGTAATGTAATGTAATGTAATCCCAGACTGACCAATGAGGAAGCTGAATTCCCTCCTACCTCTCCAGGTGACTGTGGACACGGCCCAACATAGGCTCCTTCCACCGAGCTGCTGTGGGACGTTGTGCTTTGTTTGCGTTGCCTCTCCATCGCCATTTCCAGGGCGATCTCTGCGTCCATCTCTGCATCCTCTTTCGCCTCCTGCAAAAAATTCACACGCACGTTCACTTAACGACTGCGTTTTTACCGTGATCGTTAATGTGCATCTCAGGTGCACACGGTATTTCTTTAACTGTACCTTGTTGCTTTCCTCGAGATGCTTCATCAAAACAGCCACCACCACATTGACCAGGACGAACTGGGCCATGAGCACGAAGGTGACAAAGTAAATGGGAGAGACCATGGGCAGGTAGGGGAGACAGAACTTGTCACTTTTATGACATTCCCTTAGTGTATCCTGAAGAGGGACAGAGAATCAGGGACGAAGAGAGACAGAGAATCAGAAAGAGAGACGGACAGAAGGGAGAGAAGCTGATAGGCTGATGTCTTGAGGAGAACATTTGACATTTGGAAGAATTTAAATCGAGCAAAGGACAGTGGAAGCGATATCTCCGGTGTGTTATCTGTGTGGTGACATCCGTATATCAACTCCATTAAAGTTCAGATCATCAGGAAACAGAGACTTATAGTTTCTATCTCTTAAACAGTGACCTCAGTCTGTATCAGGTTAGAGACAGTACATTTAAACAGAAATTCTGACAGAAATCTACTCCTGCTCATTTGTACAAACTTCTGTGCACAGCCTCAGACTATACCTTGAATAAAAAATTAAAATAAAAAAAAATACTAAACATTTTTG
>NC_083652.1:15580127-15595267 GCF_963576545.1 Limanda limanda
CATTGAACCAGGTTATTAATTATCCGTCTTTGGAGAACTGAGGCACAAGATTTGGCTTCAAGTCACATCAGAAGTACAGACTTTGAAGCTCCAAGTACAAGTGCACTTACCTTAATGTTAAAAACAGACATAACCCTAACCCCTGCCCCCCACCTTGGTGTTGCCCCTTTCACATTGTAGCCCCCCATCTCTGAGCACACCACTGCCTGTGTGGCATGTTCAAGGAGCAGAGGACATGAGAGTCACAGGTAAGGCTGTAAAATATAAAGCCAAGAAATCCAATGGTTTGATGCACAGTGAAGCAAAAAGCTTGAAAACTGCATGTTTTAGATACCAGACTTCACTGAGATTAACTAACATTTGCAGGTTTAAGTGATTCTCTCTTCTACCAGTCTAAAAAAAACAGATCCCTGCTCTAACGCTGCACAAGACTAAAAGCTAATATCATATCATTATTCTGGCTCCAATTAAAATGTCCACAGAATGTCAGAATCCTCTGACTTTTACAGGATCTCTCGTCATTTCATTCCTGTCTAGCAGAGACCTTCTACCATGAAAACATGTTTATACTTTTCACTGCCCTTCAACATTAAACAGACTTTAATTGCAGGTGCAATCACAAGTAAAACACCTCAATTAAATGTCGCTTAAGCAAGAGTGACTGTGTTTTTTATATCTTGTTATGCTTTGACTGTGTCCTCACATGTCCATGATGATGGTTCTGGGTGTTTTGAATGTGAATACGTGCACGTCTATGTCACCCTCCCATGTGTTCACCATCTCTCCTGCATGCTGACATGCCTCTCATGGAACATCCACGGCTGAGAGCGGCTGCATAGTGAATGTTCACCAACACATTCTTTTCCCCAAAAAGGATGTAATTTAAGGAATTGAATGTTTCTTTATTTGTAATTTAAATTCCACTTTGCTCCACAGCTCAATTTAATTTTCTGTCTGTGAAGTTGAACAAACACCGGAGTCACTCTCCTCTCCCACAGCATCACTACAGGAAGTTGAACACCACAGAAAAATCTCAATAGTCTAAAACTTTTTCAGGATTATTAGGTTTAGTTTGATAAAATGGCCAAACACTGGAGTTAAGTTTTTTCCTTTATGAGATCAAATTATATTTCTGTGGTTTCTGTAGTTTTAGACCAGTGAGACGTGTGACTAACATGAGAAGATGAAAAGAGCGTCTTCCTGCTCACTGCATTTAGTCTATTTCTGTAATTCATGTGTAGATTGATAGAATTTAGTGGTGCTCCTCCATACTCGAGGCTGCCAATTAAAAAAATTGCCATATTACCACAATATAGTCTTAAATAAAATACTGTGAGCATTTCTTTTGCAATGGGTTGGTGTGTTTCCGATGTCAGCATGTGCTTGTATTCTCAACAAGCCTGTATCCGAGCAACTTAACATCCTCGAACAGCTTATCATCCCAGATGTTTTGCAGATACAGCAGCAGAAGCGTCTGCTATGTTTCTGAGTCTGCCAGTCAAAGCGTAGGAACAGGAATCGTCCCACTTCTATCTTGAGACGCCTCAGGATCCGGCGTTGCACATGCACTCGTGGGGAGGGGAGGGAGGGAAGGGAAATCGGAAACATTTTGCGAGCCAAATTCCCGGAGGAAGAGGAGCAAAAATTTTAAACGGTAATGAAAGATTACAACAAAAAATATAATTCTTTCATTTAAAAATCCTTAACACTGGGGGCACCTCTACTGTTTGATAGAGTGAGCATGTAGTTTCTTAAGTCAGGTTGATATGAATGTGTAGAGGTTGCTTAGAATGGCCCGATGTCCTGAGTGGTCCATGCGGTGTTGGGGGAGGGCGAGAGGGGGAGGGGAGGGGCCTCAGACATGCAGTCACATGCATCAGACTGGCGCCGCCCACGCACTCTGTCAGCGATCTGTCGCTGTCTGCGTGAGCCCGTCAGTCTCTCAACCAGATAGAGCTCCTTGCTTTCTCTCTGTTCATTCCCGTTCTCTTTTGGTCAGGCTCTGAAAGCAGGCAGTGCTCAGAAAAATAGACTACCGACCAGCCCCTCCATTCTCCTTACTCCTGCGCTTCTTCTCTATCATTTTGAGCCTCTTCTCCTCGCGCAGGCGGGTCTCCTCCTCCTCCTGGTCCTGCCGGCACTTGTGGAAGTTCTCCACCACGACGCCGACAAACATGTTGAGGACGAAGAAGCTGACGATGAGCAGGAAGGAGATGAAGTAGAGCAGCATCCAGGGGTTGTGGTTTCTCACAGGCTGAGGAGAGGGAGAGGAAGAAGAAGAAGGACAGAGGGGAGGAGTGGAGAGAAAATTCTGTTTTTTGATATCACTTTTAAATGTTTAGTGAGAACACAGAGAGGGAAATGTGAATTCTGTACAAGTCCCCTCCTGTTAAAAGCTTTTAAAAAGAGTTTAAAATCATCATGTCGCTGTCTCTATAGCAGCTCAACACAGCAAGATTTATTTAATTCTTTTCATTCTTTGGGTTCTCGTCACTCAGTTAACGTTCCTGCAAACATGAAACACATTTCAGGCAATTACGCCAGAGACAGTCGTGGATCTGAGGACATCAATTGAAGCTTTGAAGTGTGTGCTATAAATTCCTCGTTGGAGCCTCACTTTAATTTGGTATTATTACAGCACAGCAATTTAATTCGCCTTTAGTCTATTCATTTAATTGTTCACTCCCACTCGGCCTCTTTTTCACGCTGTACTTTGAAGTGGATTTGCGTTAATGCTAATACTCGGGGTTAGGGTATTTATTATAGTTGGTTATTCGCAGATGATTGGCTGTTTTCGCAAAACATGCAGAGCGACTTCCTCACATCATTACCTGTTGGTCCACTCCCACCGCATCCAGCCCGTCATACATGATGTTGACCCAGCCGTCCTTACACGACAGAACGAACAACGACATCAGGGCCTGGATGGGAAAGAGAGAAACATTTATTCCACTTGGCCAATCATTTCAAAGATGTGGGTGTGAGGGGTGAGTGTGTTAATCTGTACCTGGACCAGGTTGTCAAAGTTGTACTTCCTTCGTATCCAGCGTAGATTCGGCGGCACACAGTCCGACTTGTTGGTGACGTTCTTTGTGTCCAGACCTTCACAGATGTAGAACTTCCCCTTGAACAGCTTGAGCACGACAGAGGAGAGAGAGAGAGAGACAGTGAGAGAGGTCTGCTCGGCTGACACATAATCTCACCAGCGCTCGCGGCTTTTTAAACATCCCGCTATTAATGTCAGGAAATAAAAGAACGCTTCACAGAGCTCGTTCTTCTCTGTGGTTTTTCCTGAGAGCTCAACTGAAACGCTGGCCTGGGGGTCATGTTGTCCTTTTGCACACTTAACCCAACCGCCATTCTTTCACAACTCGCACTCTTAAGGGACAAAAGGATCATTCTCCGTTGGATATTCAGGACACTTCCAACCCTGCCTCAAGCCACTTTCACATATGGAGCTGATCCACAGGACTGACATTCAAGGCTTCTGCACACTAGAGGATAATCAGGGCGATTTTAGACCCAATTTGCTGCTTCCGATAAATCCCTGCTGGGTTCCCGACTGGAGGTCAATCGATGCAGTGTTTACAAAATAATCTTAATAGGTCCAATTGAGTCGGATCCTCACCAATCTTGAATCAAACATCATTGATATTTCAAATAATCTGCCTCAGAAAGAAACCCGCAATAGCCAATGAGACCGAGCTTGGACCAGGATGTTACGTACAGTACTAAGATTATAAGATTCAAAATCGGTTAAATCTGTGATTATGTCTGTGATCTCCCTCAGGTTTTAGGAAACAAAGGTTAAAGAGCCTTGTCCTGAAGCAAAGAAAAAGCAAGTGACAAACTGTGTGTGTTCAAACTACCTGAACCCCCAAGATGCCGAAGACAATGAAGAAGGCGCAGCAGATGAGGACAATGTTCCCGATGGGTCTGAGAGAGGTGATGAGAGTCTCCACTACCAGCTTCAGTCCCGGGGCTCGACTGATAACCCTGCAACACAAATAGAGACATACAGATACATTCAGTTAAGGACAGGAATATGAAATAGGGTAGGATGTTTAGTGTTTACAAGCAAACACCTACAAACTCAGTATTTACCTGAGTGGACGTAGAGTTCGCAGCAGACGCAGGACTCGGAGGATGCCCAGGATCTTGTTTCCACCATTGAAGGCCACAGAGACCAGAATGTCGACCAGAGACACAAACACCAACAAACCGTCCAGAACGTTCCAGCTGGACTGAAGGTAGCTCTGCTTCCCGAAGCAGAAACCCAGAGCTACAACCTGGGGAGAAAGCCCAAAACACTGAGGACAAACTGAAACCATGACGGAATCATTCAAACATTACCGCACTCGTAAATCAAAGGTAAATTAAAAAAATAGGAATCTACACCTTTCGTTGAGTTACCTTAACGGCCATTTCAGCCAAGAAGATCACAGTGAAGACGTAGTTGGACACGCTCAGAAAGACTCGCTCCTGAAGAAGGGAAAGAAGTTAAAAGGTAATTAATGTGAAAAGTCTGAAGCACGAGCAAAAATCACATCTTTGTTACAGTCGTAAAACTTTTGTGTGACATCGATTGGATTGGTTTGTAGATTGGTTTATATCTATGTCCACATCTAGTCTACTACAATAGATCAGCTCCAAAAGCCTCAGTCAGTTTAATACAGGGAGGCTATTATTTACTGACCTGATTTACCAGTTAGATGAACAAAGTATTATCATGAACCATTGATCCATTCAATAGCTGCTGTAAGAATAAACACCTTGTAGTAGTATGCTGTGTGTGTGTGTGTGTGTGTGTGTGTGTGTGTGTGTGTGTGTCTCACCGTGCTGGCCAGCCCTATTGCAGGTCTCTCCAGAGCAATGGTGATGCAGTTGAGGAAGATGAAAACCAGAACCACATGGTCGAATATCTTGTGAGAGATCACACTTTGGCACCAAACACGCAATCTAAACAAGCAGACACACACAGACAAACACACACACACAGACGCAATGAGTCATCTACAATATGGCCATGGTCGGTTAAAGCTATTGACCAAGAGATAATCAGTGAGAAGAGGGTAAACAATAGAAAAATAAGAGAAGGTAGCCAAGGTAATCAAATAAAGTCATTAGGAGCCAAGTGGTGGAAAGAGGAAAACTGCAAAGAGGAACCACAGACCCTGTTCATACGTGCTGTTAACATGTGGTTTGAATGAGTACATCAGGTCACACCTGGAATTAGACGTTGTCTCCACATCCGTCTTATATCGTTGTGTAGTGAGTTTGTGTGTGTGTGTGTGTGTGTGTGTGTGTGTGTGTGTTCATGTGGGAGAGACTCACAGGCTTTCTGGAGAGAACAGGTACAGCGCCCAGTCCTCATGCTCTTTGCACCAGCGCGGCTTCATGTCAACGAGCTTCTTCTTGATCCAGTAGTACAGAGAGCTCTGCAGGGGAGAAGATTCACACATCAACCACAGCGACAACTTTCTTTTTAATCCATCATTAGATATTAATATTTTATTCTAAAGGACAGAAAACAATTGCTTTCGATACAATCAACACCGTAGCGACTATCATCATCATCTCAACTACTGTCATTATCATCTTCTTCATCTACTTCTTGTAAAAAAGAATGCTTGATTCGAAATCCAGATGTTTTGTGACTTAATTGTCTATAACAATTACATTTTATACAATAGCTGTATAATGAGGAACGTAAATGCCCCATAAACAATTTAAGTTGTGATTTGTGGTATAAACAGAAGAAAGCGTAGGTTCACAGCTTCCAATTAAAAACTGCCCAAAATCAAGCAGCCCTAAGACACTACTTATTTGGCAGGCTGCCGCTGTGTGTGTGTGTGTGTGTGTGTGTGTGTGTGTGTGTGTGTGTGTGTGTGTGTGTGTGTGTGTGTGTGTGTGTGTGTGCGTCTGTGTATGTGTGTGTGTGTGTATGTGGATGAGGAGAACCTGCTTCTCGGATATCGTTGGAGCTGAAATCCATTTTCCTTAAAACAGACACACACTGAGAACCACGTGCATTAATCTATACAAGTCTCATCTGGCATTCCATACACACACACACACACATACACACACCAAGTTGCATACTCTTGCATGCACACAACAACACACACACGCGCTGGCAGGGTGTATGTATTAAGCCTTCCATATTCAATGTGCCCAGGGAGCTCCCTTTTGTTTCGGCGGATTTCATGACTTCATAAACTCAATTTGGAGCCAATAAAACCATCAACACTGTCACAACAGAGGTCACCCGAAACCACCAGGGGGAGTGCGCCCTTCTCCGGTTTTCTACACACACGCACACACAGACGCACAACCACAAGTGACTGTACGTACACATGCTTGCGTTTCGCACCCACAGAGAAAACAATTACTGCTAAAGCCAATCAATTACAACGAGGCAATTAGTGTTCCCCACAGGCCTCGTGTGCGCACAGAACACACACAAGATAATGTGTCAGTGTAAGAGACACACACAAGGTCCCAGGGAGACAAAGAGGAATCGGGCGAGCGAGGAATGACGGAGAGAAAAGCTGAAATAAAATGTGTAAACAGAGTCAGAGTCGGATTAAAAGATTAAGAATTTACATAAGAAAACAAAACCACTGAGGCTCAACTGTTCGTTGAAACTGTCAAAAAAGGCCTAAAGTCCAACTGTGAGAAGAGAGGACATCTGTCACATCTGCTCTGTTTGTCTTAAGCTGCATCATTTTCACCATGAACACACACAGGCCGGTCTCATTCACTCATAACCTGTTTTATTAATGTCTGTGTGTTCAGTGATTGTAATTATCAATCCAATTCTCCCATGATCTAATCTCTTTGTATAGCACTTGTTTAAACGTAGACAGATGACTAGCTCAGTTTCATAATTTCCTGCTTGAGGCCTAATTAAAGAGAAAGTGCCCATGTATATGTGATTTTTGAGCAGTAAACTCAATGATTATCCCTTTTCTTTGATGAAATAGAATAATGTTGGTTTGAAAATCACATTTTATTGCAAAAAAAAAAATCGTAATTTATGGCTTAAACGTGGCTCGTAACGCCACCAAGTGTTTCAGAATGTCCATGCAGAGCCAATGGTTGCATAGAGTCGTCTGTATGGAATTTGTCTACGTCATGACATTTATATATCTGAAAAGGTTAACACCCTCTAATCAAAGGTGGGCTGCCCCTCGCCACCAGGGACTGACTGTGAGGACACACATCATCTACCATTCAGGAACGTCCCCCCCTCCTCTCCTGCCCCTTGACTGTCTCTCTCACACACACATCGTTCTAACCGCTGGTTGAGACACCTGCCTTCCTGCTTCAGCCTCAGCTGTCTCAGCACCGCTGCCTGTGTCAGTGATTCAAACATCTCGGGACGGTTAGTAAGCTAATTAGTATATTGTCCGTGTGTGTGTGTGGGGAGAGAGAGAGATATGGGGGCGTGTCTTTCCTCTGCCATACATGACACTTTTTCCAAAACTTGAAGGGGTGAAGTTACACTTTAATGTAACACGAGCCACAGAGGAAATAAAAGGCTACTGCGGACCTCACTATTAATTCATGATTATAGTGATTATGTTTTAGAAGCTACGACTCAGAACTTACGTCATCGTCCAGATCCTCTTCAGGCGAGGAGTCGTCCTTGGCGTCGGAGTTCACGTTGGGGTCGTAGGTCACGGTCCTGCCGTTGCAGTCCCCGTACTCCGCTATGATGGAAGGCAGGAGAGTAGACGCCTGCAGCAGCTCCAAGGAGCCCGGCCGTAATCGGTTGTTTATCCCGGCCTCCCCCTTGCCTTCCTCGCCATCTTCCTCCTCTCCTCCCTCACCGGACAGAAGGCTCTCCCTCTCTCCGCTGGTGTCTCGCCTCTTGAGGCTCGGCGCCCTGCTCAGGCTGTTCCAGCTGGAGCGCCGGCTTCCCCAGGAGCGAGGAGGGAGAGGGGAGCGGCGTCCGGGACTCGAGAGGCCCTGGACGGACGGGACACAGGGATGAGCACAGCATGTGGTAGAGTGGTCTTAAGATGGCTACCAGGCTATTTCTGAGTATCAGACGTCTTTTGAATAGCTTTTTGACAATATATATTTTGAGTGCAGCCTCAAGGTGAGTTTCTAGACTCTCCTTCATGGTAGTGGATCGAGGATTGAAACCCTTGAGAAGTGATGTTCACACTTTATAACTGGATTTGCTGGGGAGCAGCTATTGAATTGAAGTACTGTGATAGTTTTTTAAGTAATACTTTTCCTCGAGGGAAGTTGTAGTTGTATATATTATATTCTTTATAATGTAGCTTGAACCAATTAATATTAAAAACAAATTGGTTTAGCCATGAACTGATTCGGTGTTTGATGAAGCTCACCAGAGAATGCTGGTCATAGGCTAATGGGTCAATGGAGGCGGAGCTCCCACGGCGAGATTCTGAGTGACCAGCTCCCGGCTCCGACCCGAGTCCCACCTCTCCGTATCGAGGCATCCCCACCAGCTCGTCCCCGAGGATGGATTCGGGTCCCAGGGAGCTCTTCGGCGTGGGCATGGGTGTGGCTGCCGTCCGCATGATTATAGGAGGAGCCATGGAGCCGCGAGGGTCCACATGACCGTTAGCTGTCATCATCAGGGAGTACATCTTCAGTTCTGATCGGAGAAGAAGTCATTAAGTCATTACTATCATCTTTTATACAAAAACAACAACTGATGAGCATCTCCTGAATCTGTCACACAACCCACCGGTGTCTCTGAGCTGCTCGACCTTCTCGTCCTCCTCAAAGTTGTCTGATTTCTTCTCATCGTCTGACTCGGACCTGTTGGCGTCACCCTACAACACACACACACAGATTCAAGCAAATAAGCATTTCTCTCAGCATTTCTTCTGAGTTATTCATCGTGGAGATGATTACAAGTTGAGTTTTTAATCAAGGCCTGGATATTTTCAAGCTTGAAGGCGCAGCGCACCTGGGCCACACACGATAACAGAGCTGGATGAGGGAGAATTGATTATTTGAAATTGTCAGTGGGTGTGTTCGGGGATGGTAATAATATCCATCCTCTCCTCCTCTTTAAAAGCGGCGGTGCTTTGCATGATGTGACAGGTTGATTGGGGTTCAGACTTGCGACCCTCAGACGGCTCCGCTGCGAGTTAATTAACAGCAAGTCAGGGTCTGCATACGGCATGAGTACACACAGCTGAGGGATGCTGTTAGGAATTAGACACTGAGCTTTACTCTGCTCTACTGGAATTATTGCTTCCTAAAGTGAAACAAATGTGCAAATGGTGAAATGAGGATCTGGGAAAAGTCTACGGACGAATTCCATCACCAAGAGTTTGAGAGCAACATATGCTGTGTTGACTTGATCCTAGTGGTGGAGGCATGAATTGATGGTATGATGGATTCTTGACACACATATTGAACTGTGCTACAGGATTTCCACAGCGTCTGAATATGAAGATGGACGACACGTCTCCACTTCCTGAAAATGAAGCCAAAACATCCTGAGGACCAATACTGTTGTCGAGTTTGCACAGCAGCAATCAGGGGATATCATCAGCCTCAATGGTCAATCATGATGTTTCATTTACTTACTGGAGAAATGCCCATGTCTCCTTTATTAACACGGAGAAGGCTAGATTTATGACCTGTACTGCAGCCAGACACCAGGTGGCGATTTAAAGGTTTTGGCTTCACTCTACTGGTAATATAAAAATGATGTTTCATCAAAAGTGTTGATGTGGTTGTATGATAAATGAAAATCCTGCATCTTAAACTGTGTTTGAAAAGGACAATGAATGGGTCTCTTTCCTTGTTTTTTGCGTTCAGAGCCTTACAGCTGCATATTGAAAATTATCAAGTGTGTAAGTGTCACAACAAATCAAATGAAACAGAAATCCACATCGCCCTTCTCACCTCAGCCTGGAAGCCCTCGACCAAGATGGCCACCAGCAAGTTGAAGAGCACGTAGTTGCCAAATGTCATGAGGGCGACAAAGTAGAGGGCCGCCCACGGAGAGGTAGAGGCCATGCCGTTATACAACACCACGTTCCAGTCCTCCTGGGTAAGGATCTGTCGAGTGAATGAAACGACATCGTGAGCGAGCGGCTGAGGGTCCGCGGACGCAAAGACGTGTGTGGCAGGAGGTTAAAGGGAGGACAAGAAAAAGAGAGAATGGGAGACGGATGGAAAAGTAATGAAAGGAACGGAGCAATATCAGCCTTTACTGCGCTTGTGGGATGTATATGCTTTATAAAGCCCACGACTGAGCTACTTTTATTGCCATCTGTGCACAATGCTTCAGACACAAGGGACTCGTATTCCTTGACATGCATTTTGCACTGTGTATGCGTGTGTGTGTGTTGGAGTGTATATGTGTGTGTGTGTCCATGCCTGAATCAATGTGTGTGATGGAAGAATCTAAAAGCAGGACAGTGTGCACGAAGCAGCAGGATCTCTCGCTGCCCACTCATTACACTCCGTGGCAGGAAGGCCATTCATTGCGGGTGAATGTGTGTATCCTCATATGCAGCTCCCCCACCAAAAAAACATATAGGAAATATATATCTATATTGTGAGCGCTACCCCCTCATATGACAGAAGAGTTAGAATAAAATGCCTCCTCAGCATCTTGAGTGAGACAGTCCGCTGCGTTTCTGCGCTCAAACTTTCCGCTGACACGTCCGGTTTAGAAAGGAGGACAATCTACTGTATGTGGAGCAATTGAACAATATCTCCACATGGGGAGAGCAAAAAAAATAGTAGTGAAAGAGAAAAGAGAGGATGGGGGGGTGGGGGGAAGGGTTGTATGCATAAGCAGAATTTCTCATTGCACTGCAGTCGACTAATGAGCAGAACTTGGCAGTGAAGTTTGGCTCACACAAATACACACATTCGCGTAAACAAACTCAAGAGTTTGACATTTTGGATTTGAGATGGCAAAGGAGCACACATGGTCAGAGCTGGGATAAAAATATAAGCGCAGCAAATAGACTGAGCTCATGACGCGATGCTCTTGCTGCCATTCTTCAACTTTTTCTGAGATACAGCAGCATTTTCGAAACCAAATGGGAATATAGGGACAATCTTTAAGTTACGGAGACGAGAACTTACCTGGAACACGGTGACAATGGCCCAAAGCAAAGAGTCAAAGTTCTTGCGGTCAGGGATTGTGTCGTCATCTTCCGTTTTGTGACTGAATTTGCAGCCGAACAGATGCATACCCAGAATACTGCAGGGAAGTGAGGACAACGCAGACATTACACGATATAAAACACAAAATGTACATTTTCAAGATTCAAGCTGGGCTGTGGGGAGGTGACGTGTTGCCTGTGCACACCTGAATGTGAAGATGAAAAGCATCAGCAGCATGCAGAAGGTGGCCACGTTGTCCATGGTCTTCATCAGGACCACCAGCTGTCTCCTCAGGGCCGGCAGGAAGCGAACCAGCTTCAGGACCCGCAGCAGACGAAAGGTTCGCAGGACGGACAGCCCGCCGTCTGACTGGCCGATGATCTCCCACACGCTGAGAACCACAAGAAAAGACAATTGCAATTTGCATAGCTGGTGGAAAACTGATAAAAACACGGTTGCATGTTGTGTTTTCAGTCTAAATCAAACAAATATTCAAACTAAGTTGTATTCAAAATTACACATATTTTCCCATTTTCTTTTAAAGAGGCTCACTCGAGGTAAGTGTGTAATGTGTAGTGTCTCCCCTTCAGTCACACATGTAACATAGCCAGACATTCCGAGGTTCATCAGCAGCGATGACAGGCAGAAGACGTCCGACAGGATGGAGAATCTGCTGAGGCGGCGAAGCGGAGCAGCTCCCACTTGATCCATCATGACTGTGACAGTCATAGCTACTGTAAAGATGGATTCTGCAGCAGTGAAATCCTGACTTAAGCTCGGGACTTAATGACTGACGGGCTACAGAGGAAATATGAAGAGGGGTGTGGCCCTGAATTAGAGCTGTTGTGTAGTTTGTGAAATCGACGATGATCTGACACACGGTTCGATCAAGAGTAGGAATCAGGAGTGATTGTAGTCGACAAGGGTTCAGTGAGAGAAACATGTTAGTTAAAATGCAAAGATAAGTATGGGTGGGTTAATATTACCTGATGATAACGATGATGCTGTCGAATATGTTGTACGGGTTCCGGATGTATCCGAACAAGCCAAATGCCAGCAGCATGAAGCCCATCTCCAAGACGAACATACTGGTGAAGACGATGTTACTGATCTCCAACACATCAGTCAGCTGCTCGGGCTGGAGGGATGGAGGAATAGAAAGTAAGAGTTGGACGAGAAACAGAGGCAAGAAGAAACATAGAAAACCAGAAGAAATATACGAAAACGGGTCAATAAATATCTCCAACCTGTTATCCAAGAACTGTAAAATCCCTTCTAGTCTCTGTGCTCTGAGCTGAGACCATATCAATCAAATTCAGAGCCGTTGTCAGGGCCAATCAATCAAATGGGAACAACGGCGCCCATCGATCACTGCTGACCCACTCCACTTACCTCACAGTCCAGTCAGGGATTTAACTCAGACCCCCCCGTAAAAGCATGTGGCTCGAGTCTTTTATGGAAAACCCTACAGTTTCGTGCTCTGCTAAATGCATCATGGGGCCGCGACCCATTAGGCTTGAGCTGAATCAGCGATATGAAGGTGATGCGGACTCGACACTTTACAGATATATCACACATCAACATCCATCCATGCAACCTACACAGGCCTGAGGGTAGATATAGTGTTAAAATGGCCATTAAAGGTAAGAGGTTCAGTAAAAAACAAACGTATTACCTGATTATCTGTATCATGTGTATGTGGATATTTCATATCGTCCTCTGTGCACTCAGAAGTGTCCTTGGCTGACTCTCTCTGTACTTATATGACATTCTCATTCCTCTCCCATACTTCATATTCCCATTATCTTCATACAGCATTATGATTCCTTGGTATTAACACCTAATGAATAATGATGATTGCCAGACGACTGAGTTATCCTAAACCCGCAAATTATTTTTATTCTGCCAATCAGTTTTTAAGGCAATGATGGGAAGTTATTAAAAAAATCTGGGGGATCAACAAAGCCCAAAGCCCATTTCATATCCAGGCCCACGGTGAAAAAAAGCAGATGGATCATATTCTGAATTAATTAACACACTGCCATGATTAATGTGAAATACAAAGTACCAGACATCCTGCCACGAGCACAGATAGGTTTTTTCTTTTGCGATTTAATTAAGTTAGAAAACTCTGGATTAGCTGGTTTTGCTAAATGTGATTGGCATTGCACCTTGATTGCTTAATAACTTAATACAGTTTTGGCTTGAAAATCTGCTGTGGCACTGGAAAAAGGAGCAATTTATAGGATACGCTGGAGACCGGGAGGAACACACAGGGAGGAGTTCACCTTCATCCTGGGTTATTCTACTCTGTCTGTCAGCAGCCTGCAGAAACATAGTTATACATTATGTGAAAAGTCTGCACCATCTCTTGTTCAACATCAAAATCCAAATAAAATCCTTCACACATGCACATTGACTATTCTGCGATTGGTTCAAGTAATGAAATCTCTCTATATAAAAGGAGGTAAAGAAACTGAGCAGTATATGGATTTGAAACTTATCAAGTGATTTGATGAACTTAGACCCGATTTCATTGACTAAGTGACTCGCTGATCGACTGCTTGGCTCTGGACCGGCGGGGGGTGCGGTCGTTGATTGGCACATTGGCAGAAATAACCACAGTCCTGCTGCTGCAGAAGAGAAATGTCCGTTGGATATTCTCAGCGATGAATTATGGTTGATGGAATCGATTGATGATTTATCATCTCACAAAACATTTGATCACCTCCATCATTAACTTGCCAGTATCCTCATCACTTCCATTTTTTCTGTTCTTGAGCTCATCCTTGAGGCCACTTTCCTCAAATGATAAATGACGAGTTGAAAAATGAAGGTAGGACAGAAAATGATGGAGCTCATCTCGGTTTTCTTCATATCACCACCGTATTAATCAAATCCCCCGATAAGTCATTGCTCCACTTTTCATCAGACCTCCACTTTCACCGGCTCCGTTTTGCAAATTCACATGAATTTTCCATCACCCTCTATTTTTTTCTGTTCATTTGTGTGACCTCCTCCCCTCGTATGATTCCCTCAGTTTGCATAATCAAACACTTATATAATACTTTCATAACCTGGTCAGGACACTGCTGCTTCAGCTGAGGATCATGATGGGAGTCACTGATAGAGGGCGCCACACTACACAGCTACACCTCAAACACACAGGGACACACTCACACACTTCTTACTTCCACCTTTATCGTCTACATTTTAACATTTTCCCTTTTGTTCTTTAAATGACTGTACATGCACTTTATTACGATGTATAAATATGTATGTGTTTTCAAGTATGTGTATAGATGTCTATTCATTTCATGGTTACAACCAACAGTGAAGCCAACCAGGCAAAACCAGGCAAGAAGTTCCAAACACTGAAGGTTAACCGGAGTGCGAACAGGGTTTACTGCCAAAATCACAGATGTTTTGGTTGTTGCAGACAAGTGATTGTTTTGTGTTTGGACTATTTGGTTTAATTTTGAAAGGGTGATATAATGTTTTCCCTCACAATCAAATGAAATCCCTTAATAAAACTAGTTTTGCTCTAGATAAAGAAGTATCCCTCTTTCTCATGTAAAAGGTTGAATGTGCCTGTAATTGAATACTTTTTACATTGTGCGGTTGCCCTAGTTTGAAAAGACCCTTGCTAAAGTAACGTGGGTTTCTTTCTGTGAAGTGCAGCTGCAGTGCAGAGCACAACAAGGCTGTGAAACCTAAAGCAAAACCACTTCTCCGTGTTTTTGGGGATGTTCACTATTTTAGGCTGATGAGCTTTTGAGTTAATTGGGACGGTTGTGAAGCGGACGAGCCTGCGCAGGGACAACAGGGACGTCAGGGGAACCAACCTCTCCTTTCGTGGAAAATGAAGCCGTGCACACAGACTGTATAGAGTCTATGTGTTTGCTGCTTTGGCGGTTTAGTTTTAACTGTGTCTCCCTTCCCAGACAGGCACCACATAAAAACTTTAAAGCACTTCAATAGAGCTTTAAAAGAGCTCTCAACTTAAACACACACCATGT